>NW_028135527.1:0-200000 GCF_964662115.1 Mustela nivalis | reverse complement strand
CCATGTTTCCGTTCTCAGAGGACTGTTTTCGTAGACCAGCACATGGGGCTTTTCTGAGGCACCAAACCAAACCTCTCTCATCTCCACATGGGCAGCTTTCTTACTGGGATGTATCAAACACTTCAGGTAGGAGAGTTCCGCAGGGCCACTGAACAACCAGCACATTCCAAGGTCTCCATGGACCCAAACGCACATTATGACGCATCCTCAGGAGAGGCCATTTCATCTCAGCCCCCTGGGTCGCGTGTTCCAGAGGCAGCAGATCAAACATATCTTGTCGCTAATAGCAAATGGGAATGCGAGGCATGCAGTACAGGGATCCATCCTTCGAACCCTGCTCTCCAGTCCTTCCATATGGTATGTCCTGGAGCCATGCAACAGGACTCAAATGTCCCGCAGAAGGAAACCTTGTGGTTTGGGGCAACCTCCAAACTCAGCGTGGGAAAACTTCCTTGGCCTCATGAGGGCCCCACTTCATGAAGGTGCCATCATGGACACATACTCCAGCCTCAGCCAACGTCTGATCCTCAGCCTGACTTCAGATGCAGGAGATTTTGATTCAGCCTCTGCAGAGTGGGCCTGCTCTGCCCTTGGCTCCAATCCTCACACTAGCTTGTGTTTTCAGACTTCCGTCCTCACACTCCTGGCCCACAAACCCTCCCTACTGGGAATTCTGGGGCCACAATGAAGCACTGTGCCTGCCTCCCAGGAGAAAAACCTTGTCTATGGCGCTGCCCAGAAACCCCAAATGAGGATCAAACTGCTTGGCCCTCGGCAACACCCCAATTGCATAGGCTACCTTAAACAGTGATGCTCTGTCGCAAATAGCCTGAGCCCAGACCTTCCAACAGACACCGACACAGCTGGCTGCACACCCAGCACATTGGACCCGCCACTGCCTTAGGCCACCATCCATTCCCAACCTGGGTTTTCAGTCATCGGAACCTAGACCTTATCGCCAATCCCTGCACAGGGGGGAACCTGATGCACAAGTCAGAACCCCTCCTTCCCCATGGCAAGAAACCTTGCTGCTGGCAGTGAGTCAAACCTTCAGTGTAGGAGAAAACGGCATGGCCCATGAGGCCACGCCCAAGCGTGAGGGCCGCCTTGGGCACAAACACACATTGTGACCCTCAGCGTGAGTACCTTATTCAAGTAACGCCTCTCAGTGACTGGACCAAGAGCCCGCATATGTGGCTTGCCATTCCCATAGGCACCCAGGACTAACTAGATGGTGTGTATTCCAGTTGAGGGAACCCACTGCTGTGCTCTAGAGTCCCTCTCATGGGGGTCCCCTGTGGCAGAAAACAGTACTCTTCATTCCCACAGAATGAACACAAACACTTGGGAGCTTGGACAATCCCCCGAGAGGAAGGCTCTTCCTCGGCCTCTGAGACAACCCCTACCCTGACCGGACACTGTAAACGCAACACCCAGAGACAAAATCCTGAGTGACTGCCTCCCACTTGCCCTACTTTGATTTCCAGAGGATCTCCCCTCACGGACTAGAGATCAGGCCTGCCATTACATTGGCCCCTAGCTGAGCCAAGTTTGCTTTTTCAGACATCTGTCCCCACAGCCCTGGCAAACACAGCCTCTAGGCTGGGTCCTCTGGAGCCATACCACAGGACCGTGCCTGCTCTCTCCTGGGAAACTGTGTCCATTCCTTTGGCCACACACCTCCAGAATATGAGAAACCTCAAGGCCTCCGAGGACATCCCACTACTGGGAGCCTCACTGGACTCACAGGGGCATTCGGACACAAGCTGAGCAGCTACATCCATGAATGCATGCACACAGATGTCAACAGAGATAGAAGGTTGAGCCGGACAGGCCTTTAGGCCGTAGTCTCAACTCTTGCTTGGGTTTCCAGGTGTCACTCCTCAGAGGCTTTGGTTCGAAGAACAGGGTATGGGGCTTTCCTGAGGCACGGAACAGAACTCCTCTCGTCTCCACATGGGAAGTTTCCTTGTTGGAGCCGTGTCAAACACCTCATGTTGGAGAATCCTGCAGAGTCCCTGAGCCACCTCCACATTCCAAGGTCTCCCAGGCCACCAAGCCACAGTAGGACTCATCTTCAGGAGAGACCATTTCAACTCTCCCCTCTGGGTAGCTCACCCAGGAGCCCGCAGATTGAGCCTGCCTTGTCCTGACTAAAGAGTGGGAATATGAGGTGGCGTTCCCAGGCATCCATGCTTAGACACCTGCTCTCGAGTCTTTCCATATGGGGCCTCTTGGAACCATCCAATAGGACTCGACTGTCGTGCAGAAGGTAACCTTCAGTTTTGGAGCAGTTCACAAATCCCATCGTAGGCAAATCTTTCTGGCCTCATGAAGCCCCCACACCCTTCAGGAAGAGGCCATGCTGGACGAGAACTCTAGCCTGAGGCACGTCTCATAGTTGACATGACCTCAGTGCAGGAGATCTCGATTCAGCCTAAGCAGTGGGCCTGCCGTGCCCTCGGTCCCAAACCTCACGCTAGCTTGTTTTTTCAGACTTCCTTCCTCAAACTCCTGGCAAACAAGCCCTCCGGACTAGGAACTCCAGAACAAAAACCCAGCCAAGTTTCTGCCCAACGGAAGAAAAATGTTTCCCTGTGGGGCTCTCCAGAAAACCCAGATGAGGATCAACCTGCTCGGGCCTCGACGGTACCCGAACTGGATAGGCTGCTCTGGGCACTCATGCTCTGCCTGACACAGCCTGAAGCCAGACGTCCAGACAGACAAGGAGACAGCTGGCCGCACACCCAGCACTTCGGACACGCCATGGTCTTATGCCGTCACCTCATCCTAACCTTGGTTTTCAGATATCTGAACCTAGACATTATATCAATTCTCCACACAGCTGGGTATAGCAAGCACAAAACAGAACTCCTCCTTTTCCATGGCTGTCAAGCTTGCTATTGGCATGGAGTCACACCTTCAGGGTGGGAGAAATCTTCATGGCCCCGGATGCCACGCCCAAACTTGAGTGCTGCTTGGGCACAAATTCACACTGTGACCCTCAGCATGAGCCCCATGTCAAAGAAAGGCCTGTCAGGGCCTGGACCAAGAGCCCACATATGGGGCTTGCCAAGCCCCTATGCACCCAATCCTCACCACGGTTTGAATTTTCCAGTCGCCCCGCCCGTCCCTGGAGCTCTGCTCTGGAATCCCTTTCTTGGAGAGACACATGAGCCAGACAACACGACTCCACCCTTCCCCCAAAATGACCCCAAACTCTTGGGAGCTGGGACAAATCCCCAGAGAGGGATACTCGTCCACAGTACCTGAGGCCACCGCTCCAATCCACGGCTATCCCGGACACAACATCCAGAGACAAAAGCCTGAAGGAACGCCTCCCACTCGCCCTTGTTTCAGAGGCCCAGGAGCTCCCTCTCGGGCTGTACATCCGGCCTGCCATACCCTAGGCGCCACACATAAGTTGAGTTTGTGTATTCAGACTTCTGTGCCCACAGCCTGGACCCACACAACATCCAGGCTAGGGCCTCTGGTCCAAACAGCGAAAGATTGTGCCAGCCCTCTCCAAGGAAAGTGTGCCCAATCCATTGACCACAACCCTACAGGTTAGGGAAAAGCTCCAAGGTCCCTGAGGCCATCAATAGTATAGGCCACCCTGGACTAAGAGGGGCTCTCTGACACCAGCGGAGCAACTATCTCCACTTAGACTCTCAGACAGTGTCCCCAGAGACAGAAGGTTGAAATGGACAGGCCCCCAGGCCCTAATCTGAACCTTAGCTTTGGTTTCCATGTTTCCGTTCTCAGAGGACTGTTTTCGTAGACCAGCACATGGGGCTTTTCTGAGGCACCAAACCAAACATCTCTCATCTCCACATGGGCAGCTTTCTTACTGGGATGTATCAAACACTTCAGGTAGGAGAGTTCCGCAGGGCCACTGAACAACCAGCACATTCCAAGGTCTCCATGGACCCAAACGCACATTATGACGCATCCTCAGGAGAGGCCATTTCATCTCAGCCCCCTGGGTCGCGTGTTCCAGAGGCAGCAGATCAAACATATCTTGTCGCTAATAGCAAATGGGAATGCGAGGCATGCAGTACAGGGATCCATCCTTCGAACCCTGCTCTCCAGTCCTTCCATATGGTATGTCCTGGAGCCATGCAGCAGGACTCAAATGTCCCGCAGAAGGAAACCTTGTGGTTTGGGGCAACCTCCAAACTCAGCGTGGGAAAACTTCCTTGGCCTCATGAGGCCCCCACTTCATGAAGGTGCCATCATGGACACATACTCCAGCCTCAGCCAACGTCTGATCCTCAGCCTGACTTCAGATGCAGGAGATTTTGATTCAGCCTCTGCAGAGTGGGCCTGCTCTGCCCTTGGCTCCAATCCTCACACTAGCTTGTGTTTTCAGACTTCCGTCCTCAAACTCCTGGCCCACAAACCCTCCCTACTGGGAATTCTGGGGCCACAATGAAGCACTGTGCCTGCCTCCCAGGAGAAAAACCTTGTCTATGGCGCTGCCCAGAAACCCCAAATGAGGATCAAACTGCTTGGCCCTCGGCAACACCCCAATTGCATAGGCTACCTTAAACAGTGATGCTCTGTCGCAAATAGCCTGAGCCCAGACCTTCCAACAGACACCGACACAGCTGGCTGCACACCCAGCACATTGGACCCGCCACTGCCTTAGGCCACCATCCATTCCCAACCTGGGTTTTCAGTCATCGGAACCTAGACCTTATCGCCAATCCCTGCACAGGGGGGAACCTGATGCACAAGTCAGAACCCCTCCTTCCCCATGGCAAGAAACCTTGCTGCTGGCAGTGAGTCAAACCTTCAGTGTAGGAGAAAACGGCATGGCCCATGAGGCCACGCCCAAGCGTGAGGGCCGCCTTGGGCACAAACACACATTGTGACCCTCAGCGTGAGTACCTTATTCAAGTAACGCCTCTCAGTGACTGGACCAAGAGCCCGCATATGTGGCTTGCCATTCCCATAGGCACCCAGGACTAACTAGATGGTGTGTATTCCAGTTGAGGGAACCCACTGCTGTGCTCTAGAGTCCCTCTCATGGGGGTCCCCTGTGGCAGAAAACAGTACTCTTCATTCCCACAGAATGAACACAAACACTTGGGAGCTTGGACAATCCCCCGAGAGGAAGGCTCTTCCTCGGCCTCTGAGACAACCCCTACCCTGACCGGACACTGTAAACGCAACACCCAGAGACAAAATCCTGAGTGACTGCCTCCCACTTGCCCTACTTTGATTTCCAGAGGATCTCCCCTCACGGACTAGAGATCAGGCCTGCCATTACATTGGCCCCTAGCTGAGCCAAGTTTGCTTTTTCAGACATCTGTCCCCACAGCCCTGGCAAACACAGCCTCTAGGCTGGGTCCTCTGGAGCCATACCACAGGACCGTGCCTGCTCTCTCCTGGGAAACTGTGTCCATTCCTTTGGCCACACACCTCCAGAATATGAGAAACCTCAAGGCCTCCGAGGACATCCCACTACTGGGAGCCTCACTGGACTCACAGGGGCATTCGGACACAAGCAGAGCAGCTACATCCATGAATGCATGCACACAGATGTCAACAGAGATAGAAGGTTGAGCCGGACAGGCCTTTAGGCCGTAGTCTCAACTCTTGCTTGGGTTTCCAGGTGTCACTCCTCAGAGGCTTTGGTTCGAAGAACAGGGTATGGGGCTTTCCTGAGGCACGGAACAGAACTCCTCTCGTCTCCACATGGGAAGTTTCCTTGTTGGAGCCGTGTCAAACACCTCATGTTGGAGAATCCTGCAGAGTCCCTGAGCCACCTCCACATTCCAAGGTCTCCCAGGCCACCAAGCCACAGTAGGACTCATCTTCAGGAGAGACCATTTCAACTCTCCCCTCTGGGTAGCTCACCCAGGAGCCCGCAGATTGAGCCTGCCTTGTCCTGACTAAAATGTGGGAATATGAGGTGGCGTTCCCAGGCATCCATGCTTATACACCTGCTCTCGAGTCTTTCCATATGGGGCGTCTTGGAACCATCCAATAGGACTCGACTGTCGTGCAGAAGGTAACCTTCAGTTTTGGAGCAGTTCACAAATCCCATCGTAGGCAAATCTTTCTGGCCTCATGAAGCCCCCACACCCTTCAGGAAGAGGCCATGCTGGACGAGAACTCTAGCCAGAGGCACGTCTCATAGTTGACATGACCTCAGTGCAGGAGATCTCGATTCAGCCTAAGCAGAGTGGGCCTGCCGTGCCCTCGGTCCCAAACCTCACGCTAGCTTGTTTTTTCAGACTTCCTTCCTCAAACTCCTGGCAAACAAGCCCTCCGGACTAGGAACTCCAGAACAAAAACCCAGCCAAGTTTCTGCCCAACGGAAGAAAAACGTTTCCCTGTGGGGCTCTCCAGAAAACCCAGATGAGGATCAACCTGCTCGGGCCTCGACGGTACCCGAACTGGATAGGCTGCTCTGGGCACTCATGCTCTGCCTGACACAGCCTGAAGCCAGACGTCCAGACAGACAAGGAGACAGCTGGCCGCACACCCAGCACTTCGGACACGCCATGGTCTTATGCCGTCACCTCATCCTAACCTTGGTTTTCAGATATCTGAACCTAGGCATTATATCAATTCTCCACACAGCTGGGTATAGCAAGCACAAAACAGAACTCCTCCTTTTCCATGGCTGTCAAGCTTGCTATTGGCATGGAGTCACACCTTCAGGGTGGGAGAAATCTTCATGGCCCCGGATGCCACGCCCAAACTTGAGTGCTGCTTGGGCACAAATTCACACTGTGACCCTCAGCATGAGCCCCATGTCAAAGAAAGGCCTGTCAGGGCCTGGACCAAGAGCCCACATATGGGGCTTGCCAAGCCCCTATGCACCCAATCCTCACCACGGTTTGAATTTTCCAGTCGCCCCGCCCGTACCTGGAGCTCTGCTCTGGAATCCCTTTCTTGGAGAGACCCATGAGCCAGACAACACGACTCCACCCTTCCCCCAAAATGACCCCAAACTCTTGGGAGCTGGGACAAATCCCCAGAGAGGGATACTCGTCCACAGTACCTGAGGCCACCGCTCCAATCCACGGCTATCCCAGACACAACATCCAGAGACAAAAGCCTGAAGGAACGCCTCCCACTCGCCCTTGTTTCAGAGGCCCAGGGGCTCCCTCTCGGGCTGTACATCCGGCCTGCCATACCCTAGGCGCCACTCATAAGCTGAGTTTGTGTATTCAGACTTCTGTGCCCACAGCCTGGACCCACACAACATCCAGGCTAGGGCCTCTGGTCCAAACAGCGAAAGATTGTGCCTGCCCTCTCCAAGGAAAGTGTGCCCAATCCATTGACCACAACCCTACAGGTTAGGGAAAAGCTCCAAGGTCCCTGAGGCCATCAATAGTATAGGCCACCCTGGACTAAGAGGGGCTCTCTGACACCAGCGGAGCAACTATCTCCACTTAGACTCTCAGACAGTGTCCCCAGAGACAGAAGGTTGAAATGGACAGGCCCCCAGGCCCTAATCTGAACCTTAGCTTTGGTTTCCATGTTTCCGTTCTCAGAGGACTGTTTTCGTAGACCAGCACATGGGGCTTTTCTGAGGCACCAAACCAAACATCTCTCATCTCCACATGGGCAGCTTTCTTACTGGGATGTATCAAACACTTCAGGTAGGAGAGTTCCGCAGGGCCACTGAACAACCAGCACATTCCAAGGTCTCCATGGACCCAAACGCACATTATGACGCATCCTCAGGAGAGGCCATTTCATCTCAGCCCCCTGGGTCGCGTGTTCCAGAGGCAGCAGATCAAACATATCTTGTCGCTAATAGCAAATGGGAATGCGAGGCATGCAGTACAGGGATCCATCCTTCGAACCCTGCTCTCCAGTCCTTCCATATGGTATGTCCTGGAGCCATGCAGCAGGACTCAAATGTCCCGCAGAAGGAAACCTTGTGGTTTGGGGCAACCTCCAAACTCAGCGTGGGAAAACTTCCTTGGCCTCATGAGGCCCCCACTTCATGAAGGTGCCATCATGGACACATACTCCAGCCTCAGCCAACGTCTGATCCTCAGCCTGACTTCAGATGCAGGAGATTTTGATTCAGCCTCTGCAGAGTGGGCCTGCTCTGCCCTTGGCTCCAATCCTCACACTAGCTTGTGTTTTCAGACTTCCGTCCTCAAACTCCTGGCCCACAAACCCTCCCTACTGGGAATTCTGGGGCCACAATGAAGCACTGTGCCTGCCTCCCAGGAGAAAAACCTTGTCTATGGCGCTGCCCAGAAACCCCAAATGAGGATCAAACTGCTTGGCCCTCGGCAACACCCCAATTGCATAGGCTACCTTAAACAGTGATGCTCTGTCGCAAATAGCCTGAGCCCAGACCTTCCAACAGACACCGACACAGCTGGCTGCACACCCAGCACATTGGACCCGCCACTGCCTTAGGCCACCATCCATTCCCAACCTGGGTTTTCAGTCATCGGAACCTAGACCTTATCGCCAATCCCTGCACAGGGGGGAACCTGACGCACAAGTCAGAACCCCTCCTTCCCCATGGCAAGAAACCTTGCTGCTGGCAGTGAGTCAAACCTTCAGTGTAGGAGAAAACGGCATGGCCCATGAGGCCACGCCCAAGCGTGAGGGCCGCCTTGGGCACAAACACACATTGTGACCCTCAGCGTGAGTACCTTATTCAAGTAACGCCTCTCAGTGACTGGACCAAGAGCCCGCATATGTGGCTTGCCATTCCCATAGGCACCCAGGACTAACTAGATGGTGTGTATTCCAGTTGAGGGAACCCACTGCTGTGCTCTAGAGTCCCTCTCATGGGGGTCCCCTGTGGCAGAAAACAGTACTCTTCATTCCCACAGAATGAACACAAACACTTGGGAGCTTGGACAATCCCCCGAGAGGAAGGCTCTTCCTCGGCCTCTGAGACAACCCCTACCCTGACCGGACACTGTAAACGCAACACCCAGAGACAAAATCCTGAGTGACTGCCTCCCACTTGCCCTACTTTGATTTCCAGAGGATCTCCCCTCACGGACTAGAGATCAGGCCTGCCATTACATTGGCCCCTAGCTGAGCCAAGTTTGCTTTTTCAGACATCTGTCCCCACAGCCCTGGCAAACACAGCCTCTAGGCTGGGTCCTCTGGAGCCATACCACAGGACCGTGCCTGCTCTCTCCTGGGAAACTGTGTCCATTCCTTTGGCCACACACCTCCAGAATATGAGAAACCTCAAGGCCTCCGAGGACATCCCACTACTGGGAGCCTCACTGGACTCACAGGGGCATTCGGACACAAGCTGAGCAGCTACATCCATGAATGCATGCACACAGATGTCAACAGAGATAGAAGGTTGAGCCGGACAGGCCTTTAGGCCGTAGTCTCAACTCTTGCTTGGGTTTCCAGGTGTCACTCCTCAGAGGCTTTGGTTCGAAGAACAGGGTATGGGGCTTTCCTGAGGCACGGAACAGAACTCCTCTCGTCTCCACATGGGAAGTTTCCTTGTTGGAGCCGTGTCAAACACCTCATGTTGGAGAATCCTGCAGAGTCCCTGAGCCACCTCCACATTCCAAGGTCTCCCAGGCCACCAAGCCACAGTAGGACTCATCTTCAGGAGAGACCATTTCAACTCTCCCCTCTGGGTAGCTCACCCAGGAGCCCGCAGATTGAGCCTGCCTTGTCCTGACTAAAATGTGGGAATATGAGGTGGCGTTCCCAGGCATCCATGCTTATACACCTGCTCTCGAGTCTTTCCATATGGGGCCTCTTGGAACCATCCAATAGGACTCGACTGTCGTGCAGAAGGTAACCTTCAGTTTTGGAGCAGTTCACAAATCCCATCGTAGGCAAATCTTTCTGGCCTCATGAAGCCCCCACACCCTTCAGGAAGAGGCCATGCTGGACGAGAACTCTAGCCAGAGGCACGTCTCATAGTTGACATGACCTCAGTGCAGGAGATCTCGATTCAGCCTCTGCAGAGTGGGTCTGCCGTGCCCTCGGTCCCAAACCTCACGCTAGCTTGTTTTTTCAGACGTCCTTCCTCACACTCCTGGCAAACAAGCCCTCCGGACTTGGAACTCCAGAACCAAAACCCAGCCAAGTTTCTGCCCAACGGAAGAAAAACGTTTCCCTGTGGGGCTCTCCAGAAAACCCAGATGAGGATCAACCTGCTCGGGCCTCGACGGTACCCGAACTGGATAGGCTGCTCTGGGCACTCATGCTCTGCCTGACACAGCCTGAAGCCAGACGTCCAGACAGACAAGGAGACAGCTGGCCGCACACCCAGCACTTCGGACACGCCATGGTCTTATGCCGTCACCTCATCCTAACCTTGGTTTTCAGATATCTGAACCTAGACATTATATCAATTCTCCACATAGCTGGGTATAGCAAGCACAAAACAGAACTCCTCCTTCCCCATGGCTGTCAAGCTTGCTATTGGCATGGAGTCACACCTTCAGGGTGGGAGAGTTCTTCATGGCCCCGGATGCCACGCCCAAACTTGAGTGCTGCTTGGGCACAAATTCACACTGTGACCCTCAGCATGAGCCCCATGTCAAAGAAAGGCCTGTCAGGGCCTGGACCAAGAGCCCACATATGGGGCTTGCCAAGCCCCTATGCACCCAATCCTCACCACGGTTTGAATTTTCCAGTCGCCCCGCCCGTACCTGGAGCTCTGCTCTGGAATCCCTTTCTTGGAGAGACCCATGAGCCAGACAACACGACTCCACCCTTCCCCCAAAATGACCCCAAACTCTTGGGAGCTGGGACAAATCCCCAGAGAGGGATACTCGTCCACAGTACCTGAGGCCACCGCTCCAATCCACGGCTATCCCGGACACAACATCCAGAGACAAAAGCCTGAAGGAACGCCTCCCACTCGCCCTTGTTTCAGAGGCCCAGGGGCTTCCTCTCGGGCTGTAATCCGGCCTGCCATACCCTAGGCGCCACTCATAAGCTGAGTTTGTGTATTCAGACTTCTGTGCCCACAGCCTGGACCCACACAACATCCAGGCTAGGGCCTCTGGTCCAAACAGCGAAAGATTGTGCCTGCCCTCTCCAAGGAAAGTGTGCCCAATCCATTGACCACAACCCTACAGGTTAGGGAAAAGCTCCAAGGTCCCTGAGGCCATCAATAGTATAGGCCACCCTGGACTAAGAGGGGCTCTCTGACACCAGCGGAGCAACTATCTCCACTTAGACTCTCAGACAGTGTCCCCAGAGACAGAAGGTTGAAATGGACAGGCCCCCAGGCCCTAATCTGAACCTTAGCTTTGGTTTCCATGTTTCCGTTCTCAGAGGACTGTTTTCGTAGACCAGCACATGGGGCTTTTCTGAGGCACCAAACCAAACATCTCTCATCTCCACATGGGCAGCTTTCTTACTGGGATGTATCAAACACTTCAGGTAGGAGAGTTCCGCAGGGCCACTGAACAACCAGCACATTCCAAGGTCTCCATGGACCCAAACGCACATTATGACGCATCCTCAGGAGAGGCCATTTCATCTCAGCCCCCTGGGTCGCGTGTTCCAGAGGCAGCAGATCAAACATATCTTGTCGCTAATAGCAAATGGGAATGCGAGGCATGCAGTACAGGGATCCATCCTTCGAACCCTGCTCTCCAGTCCTTCCATATGGTATGTCCTGGAGCCATGCAACAGGACTCAAATGTCCCGCAGAAGGAAACCTTGTGGTTTGGGGCAACCTCCAAACTCAGCGTGGGAAAACTTCCTTGGCCTCATGAGGCCCCCACTTCATGAAGGTGCCATCATGGACACATACTCCAGCCTCAGCCAACGTCTGATCCTCAGCCTGACTTCAGATGCAGGAGATTTTGATTCAGCCTCTGCAGAGTGGGCCTGCTCTGCCCTTGGCTCCAATCCTCACACTAGCTTGTGTTTTCAGACTTCCGTCCTCACACTCCTGGCCCACAAACCCTCCCTACTGGGAATTCTGGGGCCACAATGAAGCACTGTGCCTGCCTCCCAGGAGAAAAACCTTGTCTATGGCGCTGCCCAGAAACCCCAAATGAGGATCAAACTGCTTGGCCCTCGGCAACACCCCAATTGCATAGGCTACCTTAAACAGTGATGCTCTGTCGCAAATAGCCTGAGCCCAGACCTTCCAACAGACACCGACACAGCTGGCTGCACACCCAGCACATTGGACCCGCCACTGCCTTAGGCCACCATCCATTCCCAACCTGGGTTTTCAGTCATCGGAACCTAGACCTTATCGCCAATCCCTGCACAGGGGGGAACCTGATGCACAAGTCAGAACCCCTCCTTCCCCATGGCAAGAAACCTTGCTGCTGGCAGTGAGTCAAACCTTCAGTGTAGGAGAAAACGGCATGGCCCATGAGGCCACGCCCAAGCGTGAGGGCCGCCTTGGGCACAAACACACATTGTGACCCTCAGCGTGAGTACCTTATTCAAGTAACGCCTCTCAGTGACTGGACCAAGAGCCCGCATATGTGGCTTGCCATTCCCATAGGCACCCAGGACTAACTAGATGGTGTGTATTCCAGTTGAGGGAACCCACTGCTGTGCTCTAGAGTCCCTCTCATGGGGGTCCCCTGTGGCAGAAAACAGTACTCTTCATTCCCACAGAATGAACACAAACACTTGGGAGCTTGGACAATCCCCCGAGAGGAAGGCTCTTCCTCGGCCTCTGAGACAACCCCTACCCTGACCGGACACTGTAAACGCAACACCCAGAGACAAAATCCTGAGTGACTGCCTCCCACTTGCCCTACTTTGATTTCCAGAGGATCTCCCCTCACGGACTAGAGATCAGGCCTGCCATTACATTGGCCCCTAGCTGAGCCAAGTTTGCTTTTTCAGACATCTGTCCCCACAGCCCTGGCAAACACAGCCTCTAGGCTGGGTCCTCTGGAGCCATACCACAGGACCGTGCCTGCTCTCTCCTGGGAAACTGTGTCCATTCCTTTGGCCACACACCTCCAGAATATGAGAAACCTCAAGGCCTCCGAGGACATCCCACTACTGGGAGCCTCACTGGACTCACAGGGGCATTCGGACACAAGCTGAGCAGCTACATCCATGAATGCATGCACACAGATGTCAACAGAGATAGAAGGTTGAGCCGGACAGGCCTTTAGGCCGTAGTCTCAACTCTTGCTTGGGTTTCCAGGTGTCACTCCTCAGAGGCTTTGGTTCGAAGAACAGGGTATGGGGCTTTCCTGAGGCACGGAACAGAACTCCTCTCGTCTCCACATGGGAAGTTTCCTTGTTGGAGCCGTGTCAAACACCTCATGTTGGAGAATCCTGCAGAGTCCCTGAGCCACCTCCACATTCCAAGGTCTCCCAGGCCACCAAGCCACAGTAGGACTCATCTTCAGGAGAGACCATTTCAACTCTCCCCTCTGGGTAGCTCACCCAGGAGCCCGCAGATTGAGCCTGCCTTGTCCTGACTAAAATGTGGGAATATGAGGTGGCGTTCCCAGGCATCCATGCTTAGACACCTGCTCTCGAGTCTTTCCATATGGGGCCTCTTGGAACCATCCAATAGGACTCGACTGTCGTGCAGAAGGTAACCTTCAGTTTTGGAGCAGTTCACAAATCCCATCGTAGGCAAATCTTTCTGGCCTCATGAAGCCCCCACACCCTTCAGGAAGAGGCCATGCTGGACGAGAACTCTAGCCAGAGGCACGTCTCATAGTTGACATGACCTCAGTGCAGGAGATCTCGATTCAGCCTCTGCAGAGTGGGCCTGCCGTGCCCTCGGTCCCAAACCTCACGCTAGCTTGTTTTTTCAGACTTCCTTCCTCACACTCCTGGCAAACAAGCCCTCCGGACTTGGAACTCCAGAACCAAAACCCAGCCAAGTTTCTGCCCAACGGAAGAAAAACGTTTCCCTGTGGGGCTCTCCAGAAAACCCAGATGAGGATCAACCTGCTCGGGCCTCGACGGTACCCGAACTGGATAGGCTGCTCTGGGCACTCATGCTCTGCCTGACACAGCCTGAAGCCAGACGTCCAGACAGACAAGGAGACAGCTGGCCGCACACCCAGCACTTCGGACACGCCATGGTCTTATGCCGTCACCTCATCCTAACCTTGGTTTTCAGATATCTGAACCTAGACATTATATCAATTCTCCACACAGCTGGGTATAGCAAGCACAAAACAGAACTCCTCCTTCCCCATGGCTGTCAAGCTTGCTATTGGCATGGAGTCACACCTTCAGGGTGGGAGAAATCTTCATGGCCCCTGATGCCACGCCCAAACTTGAGTGCTGCTTGGGCACAAATTCACACTGTGACCCTCAGCATGAGCCCCATGTCAAAGAAAGGCCTGTCAGGGCCTGGACCAAGAGCCCACATATGGGGCTTGCCAAGCCCCTATGCACCCAATCCTCACCACGGTTTGAATTTTCCAGTCGCCCCGCCCGTACCTGGAGCTCTGCTCTGGAATCCATTTCTTGGAGAGACCCATGAGCCAGACAACACGACTCCACCCTTCCCCCAAAATGACCCCAAACTTTTGGGAGCTGGGACAAATCCCCAGAGAGGGATACTCGTCCACAGTACCTGAGGCCACCGCTCCAATCCACGGCTATCCCGGACACAACATCCAGAGACAAAAGCCTGAAGGAACGCCTCCCACTCGCCCTTGTTTCAGAGGCCCAGGGGCTCCCTCTCGGGCTGTACATCCGGCCTGCCATACCCTAGGCGCCACTCATAAGCTGAGTTTGTGTATTCAGACTTCTGTGCCCACAGCCTGGACCCACACAACATCCAGGCTAGGGCCTCTGGTCCAAACAGCGAAAGATTGTGCCTGCCCTCTCCAAGGAAAGTGTGCCCAATCCATTGACCACAACCCTACAGGTTAGGGAAAAGCTCCAAGGTCCCTGAGGCCATCAATAGTATAGGCCACCCTGGACTAAGAGGGGCTCTCTGACACCAGCGGAGCAACTATCTCCACTTAGACTCTCAGACAGTGTCCCCAGAGACAGAAGGTTGAAATGGACAGGCCCCCAGGCCCTAATCTGAACCTTAGCTTTGGTTTCCATGTTTCCGTTCTCAGAGGACTGTTTTCGTAGACCAGCACATGGGGCTTTTCTGAGGCACCAAACCAAACATCTCTCATCTCCACATGGGCAGCTTTCTTACTGGGATGTATCAAACACTTCAGGTAGGAGAGTTCCGCAGGGCCACTGAACAACCAGCACATTCCAAGGTCTCCATGGACCCAAACGCACATTATGACGCATCCTCAGGAGAGGCCATTTCATCTCAGCCCCCTGGGTCGCGTGTTCCAGAGGCAGCAGATCAAACATATCTTGTCGCTAATAGCAAATGGGAATGCGAGGCATGCAGTACAGGGATCCATCCTTCGAACCCTGCTCTCCAGTCCTTCCATATGGTATGTCCTGGAGCCATGCAACAGGACTCAAATGTCCCGCAGAAGGAAACCTTGTGGTTTGGGGCAACCTCCAAACTCAGCGTGGGAAAACTTCCTTGGCCTCATGAGGCCCCCACTTCATGAAGGTGCCATCATGGACACATACTCCAGCCTCAGCCAACGTCTGATCCTCAGCCTGACTTCAGATGCAGGAGATTTTGATTCAGCCTCTGCAGAGTGGGCCTGCTCTGCCCTTGGCTCCAATCCTCACACTAGCTTGTGTTTTCAGACTTCCGTCCTCAAACTCCTGGCCCACAAACCCTCCCTACTGGGAATTCTGGGGCCACAATGAAGCACTGTGCCTGCCTCCCAGGAGAAAAACCTTGTCTATGGCGCTGCCCAGAAACCCCAAATGAGGATCAAACTGCTTGGCCCTCGGCAACACCCCAATTGCATAGGCTACCTTAAACAGTGATGCTCTGTCGCAAATAGCCTGAGCCCAGACCTTCCAACAGACACCGACACAGCTGGCTGCACACCCAGCACATTGGACCCGCCACTGCCTTAGGCCACCATCCATTCCCAACCTGGGTTTTCAGTCATCGGAACCTAGACCTTATCGCCAATCCCTGCACAGGGGGGAACCTGATGCACAAGTCAGAACCCCTCCTTCCCCATGGCAAGAAACCTTGCTGCTGGCAGTGAGTCAAACCTTCAGTGTAGGAGAAAACGGCATGGCCCATGAGGCCACGCCCAAGCGTGAGGGCCGCCTTGGGCACAAACACACATTGTGACCCTCAGCGTGAGTACCTTATTCAAGTAACGCCTCTCAGTGACTGGACCAAGAGCCCGCATATGTGGCTTGCCATTCCCATAGGCACCCAGGACTAACTAGATGGTGTGTATTCCAGTTGAGGGAACCCACTGCTGTGCTCTAGAGTCCCTCTCATGGGGGTCCCCTGTGGCAGAAAACAGTACTCTTCATTCCCACAGAATGAACACAAACACTTGGGAGCTTGGACAATCCCCCGAGAGGAAGGCTCTTCCTCGGCCTCTGAGACAACCCCTACCCTGACCGGACACTGTAAACGCAACACCCAGAGACAAAATCCTGAGTGACTGCCTCCCACTTGCCCTACTTTGATTTCCAGAGGATCTCCCCTCACGGACTAGAGATCAGGCCTGCCATTACATTGGCCCCTAGCTGAGCCAAGTTTGCTTTTTCAGACATCTGTCCCCACAGCCCTGGCAAACACAGCCTCTAGGCTGGGTCCTCTGGAGCCATACCACAGGACCGTGCCTGCTCTCTCCTGGGAAACTGTGTCCATTCCTTTGGCCACACACCTCCAGAATATGAGAAACCTCAAGGCCTCCGAGGACATCCCACTACTGGGAGCCTCACTGGACTCACAGGGGCATTCGGACACAAGCTGAGCAGCTACATCCATGAATGCATGCACACAGATGTCAACAGAGATAGAAGGTTGAGCCGGACAGGCCTTTAGGCCGTAGTCTCAACTCTTGCTTGGGTTTCCAGGTGTCACTCCTCAGAGGCTTTGGTTCGAAGAACAGGGTATGGGGCTTTCCTGAGGCACGGAACAGAACTCCTCTCGTCTCCACATGGGAAGTTTCCTTGTTGGAGCCGTGTCAAACACCTCATGTTGGAGAATCCTGCAGAGTCCCTGAGCCACCTCCACATTCCAAGGTCTCCCAGGCCACCAAGCCACAGTAGGACTCATCTTCAGGAGAGACCATTTCAACTCTCCCCTCTGGGTAGCTCACCCAGGAGCCCGCAGATTGAGCCTGCCTTGTCCTGACTAAAATGTGGGAATATGAGGTGGCGTTCCCAGGCATCCATGCTTAGACACCTGCTCTCGAGTCTTTCCATATGGGGCCTCTTGGAACCATCCAATAGGACTCGACTGTCGTGCAGAAGGTAACCTTCAGTTTTGGAGCAGTTCACAAATCCCATCGTAGGCAAATCTTTCTGGCCTCATGAAGCCCCCACACCCTTCAGGAAGAGGCCATGCTGGACGAGAACTCTAGCCAGAGGCACGTCTCATAGTTGACATGACCTCAGTGCAGGAGATCTCGATTCAGCCTCTGCAGAGTGGGCCTGCCGTGCCCTCGGTCCCAAACCTCACGCTAGCTTGTTTTTTCAGACTTCCTTCCTCACACTCCTGGCAAACAAGCCCTCCGGACTTGGAACTCCAGAACCAAAACCCAGCCAAGTTTCTGCCCAACGGAAGAAAAACGTTTCCCTGTGGGGCTCTCCAGAAAACCCAGATGAGGATCAACCTGCTCGGGCCTCGACGGTACCCGAACTGGATAGGCTGCTCTGGGCACTCATGCTCTGCCTGACACAGCCTGAAGCCAGACGTCCAGACAGACAAGGAGACAGCTGGCCGCACACCCAGCACTTCGGACACGCCATGGTCTTATGCCGTCACCTCATCCTAACCTTGGTTTTCAGATATCTGAACCTAGACATTATATCAATTCTCCACACAGCTGGGTATAGCAAGCACAAAACAGAACTCCTCCTTCCCCATGGCTGTCAAGCTTGCTATTGGCATGGAGTCACACCTTCAGGGTGGGAGAAATCTTCATGGCCCCTGATGCCACGCCCAAACTTGAGTGCTGCTTGGGCACAAATTCACACTGTGACCCTCAGCATGAGCCCCATGTCAAAGAAAGGCCTGTCAGGGCCTGGACCAAGAGCCCACATATGGGGCTTGCCAAGCCCCTATGCACCCAATCCTCACCACGGTTTGAATTTTCCAGTCGCCCCGCCCGTACCTGGAGCTCTGCTCTGGAATCCATTTCTTGGAGAGACCCATGAGCCAGACAACACGACTCCACCCTTCCCCCAAAATGACCCCAAACTTTTGGGAGCTGGGACAAATCCCCAGAGAGGGATACTCGTCCACAGTACCTGAGGCCACCGCTCCAATCCACGGCTATCCCGGACACAACATCCAGAGACAAAAGCCTGAAGGAACGCCTCCCACTCGCCCTTGTTTCAGAGGCCCAGGGGCTCCCTCTCGGGCTGTACATCCGGCCTGCCATACCCTAGGCGCCACTCATAAGCTGAGTTTGTGTATTCAGACTTCTGTGCCCACAGCCTGGACCCACACAACATCCAGGCTAGGGCCTCTGGTCCAAACAGCGAAAGATTGTGCCTGCCCTCTCCAAGGAAAGTGTGCCCAATCCATTGACCACAACCCTACAGGTTAGGGAAAAGCTCCAAGGTCCCTGAGGCCATCAATAGTATAGGCCACCCTGGACTAAGAGGGGCTCTCTGACACCAGCGGAGCAACTATCTCCACTTAGACTCTCAGACAGTGTCCCCAGAGACAGAAGGTTGAAATGGACAGGCCCCCAGGCCCTAATCTGAACCTTAGCTTTGGTTTCCATGTTTCCGTTCTCAGAGGACTGTTTTCGTAGACCAGCACATGGGGCTTTTCTGAGGCACCAAACCAAACATCTCTCATCTCCACATGGGCAGCTTTCTTACTGGGATGTATCAAACACTTCAGGTAGGAGAGTTCCGCAGGGCCACTGAACAACCAGCACATTCCAAGGTCTCCATGGACCCAAACGCACATTATGACGCATCCTCAGGAGAGGCCATTTCATCTCAGCCCCCTGGGTCGCGTGTTCCAGAGGCAGCAGATCAAACATATCTTGTCGCTAATAGCAAATGGGAATGCGAGGCATGCAGTACAGGGATCCATCCTTCGAACCCTGCTCTCCAGTCCTTCCATATGGTATGTCCTGGAGCCATGCAACAGGACTCAAATGTCCCGCAGAAGGAAACCTTGTGGTTTGGGGCAACCTCCAAACTCAGCGTGGGAAAACTTCCTTGGCCTCATGAGGCCCCCACTTCATGAAGGTGCCATCATGGACACATACTCCAGCCTCAGCCAACGTCTGATCCTCAGCCTGACTTCAGATGCAGGAGATTTTGATTCAGCCTCTGCAGAGTGGGCCTGCTCTGCCCTTGGCTCCAATCCTCACACTAGCTTGTGTTTTCAGACTTCCGTCCTCAAACTCCTGGCCCACAAACCCTCCCTACTGGGAATTCTGGGGCCACAATGAAGCACTGTGCCTGCCTCCCAGGAGAAAAACCTTGTCTATGGCGCTGCCCAGAAACCCCAAATGAGGATCAAACTGCTTGGCCCTCGGCAACACCCCAATTGCATAGGCTACCTTAAACAGTGATGCTCTGTCGCAAATAGCCTGAGCCCAGACCTTCCAACAGACACCGACACAGCTGGCTGCACACCCAGCACATTGGACCCGCCACTGCCTTAGGCCACCATCCATTCCCAACCTGGGTTTTCAGTCATCGGAACCTAGACCTTATCGCCAATCCCTGCACAGGGGGGAACCTGATGCACAAGTCAGAACCCCTCCTTCCCCATGGCAAGAAACCTTGCTGCTGGCAGTGAGTCAAACCTTCAGTGTAGGAGAAAACGGCATGGCCCATGAGGCCACGCCCAAGCGTGAGGGCCGCCTTGGGCACAAACACACATTGTGACCCTCAGCGTGAGTACCTTATTCAAGTAACGCCTCTCAGTGACTGGACCAAGAGCCCGCATATGTGGCTTGCCATTCCCATAGGCACCCAGGACTAACTAGATGGTGTGTATTCCAGTTGAGGGAACCCACTGCTGTGCTCTAGAGTCCCTCTCATGGGGGTCCCCTGTGGCAGAAAACAGTACTCTTCATTCCCACAGAATGAACACAAACACTTGGGAGCTTGGACAATCCCCCGAGAGGAAGGCTCTTCCTCGGCCTCTGAGACAACCCCTACCCTGACCGGACACTGTAAACGCAACACCCAGAGACAAAATCCTGAGTGACTGCCTCCCACTTGCCCTACTTTGATTTCCAGAGGATCTCCCCTCACGGACTAGAGATCAGGCCTGCCATTACATTGGCCCCTAGCTGAGCCAAGTTTGCTTTTTCAGACATCTGTCCCCACAGCCCTGGCAAACACAGCCTCTAGGCTGGGTCCTCTGGAGCCATACCACAGGACCGTGCCTGCTCTCTCCTGGGAAACTGTGTCCATTCCTTTGGCCACACACCTCCAGAATATGAGAAACCTCAAGGCCTCCGAGGACATCCCACTACTGGGAGCCTCACTGGACTCACAGGGGCATTCGGACACAAGCTGAGCAGCTACATCCATGAATGCATGCACACAGATGTCAACAGAGATAGAAGGTTGAGCCGGACAGGCCTTTAGGCCGTAGACTCAACTCTTGCTTGGGTTTCCAGGTGTCACTCCTCAGAGGCTTTGGTTCGAAGAACAGGGTATGGGGCTTTCCTGAGGCACGGAACAGAACTCCTCTCGTCTCCACATGGGAAGTTTCCTTGTTGGAGCCGTGTCAAACACCTCATGTTGGAGAATCCTGCAGAGTCCCTGAGCCACCTCCACATTCCAAGGTCTCCCAGGCCACCAAGCCACAGTAGGACTCATCTTCAGGAGAGACCATTTCAACTCTCCCCTCTGGGTAGCTCACCCAGGAGCCCGCAGATTGAGCCTGCCTTGTCCTGACTAATATGTGGGTATATGATTTGGCGTTCCCAGGCATCCATGCTTATACACCTGCTCTTGAGTCTTTCCATATGGGGCCTCTTGGAACCATCCAATAGGACTCGACTGTCGTGCAGAAGGTAACCTTCAGTTTTGGAGCAGTTCACAAATCCCATCGTAGGCAAATCTTTCTGGCCTCATGAAGCCCCCACACCCTTCAGGAAGAGGCCATGCTGGACGAGAACTCTAGCCTGAGGCACGTCTCATAGTTGACATGACCTCAGTGCAGGAGATCTCGATTTAGCCTAAGCAGAGTGGGCCTGCCGTGCCCTCGGTCCCAAACCTCACGCTAGCTTGTTTTTTCAGACTTCCTTCCTCAAACTCCTGGCAAACAAGCCCTCCGGACTAGGAACTCCAGAACCAAAACCCAGCCAAGTTTCTGCCCAACGGAAGAAAAACGTTTCCCTGTGGGGCTCTCCAGAAAACCCAGATGAGGATCAACCTGCTCGGGCCTCGACGGTACCCGAACTGGATAGGCTGCTCTGGGCACTCATGCTCTGCCTGACACAGCCTGAAGCCAGACGTCCAGACAGACAAGGAGACAGCTGGCCGCACACCCAGCACTTCGGACACGCCATGGTCTTATGCCGTCACCTCATCCTAACCTTGGTTTTCAGATATCTGAACCTAGACATTATATCAATTCTCCACACAGCTGGGTATAGCAAGCACAAAACAGAACTCCTCCTTCCCCATGGCTGTCAAGCTTGCTATTGGCATGGAGTCACACCTTCAGGGTGGGAGAAATCTTCATGGCCCCTGATGCCACGCCCAAACTTGAGTGCTGCTTGGGCACAAATTCACACTGTGACCCTCAGCATGAGCCCCATGTCAAAGAAAGGCCTGTCAGGGCCTGGACCAAGAGCCCACATATGGGGCTTGCCAAGCCCCTATGCACCCAATCCTCACCACGGTTTGAATTTTCCAGTCGCCCCGCCCGTACCTGGAGCTCTGCTCTGGAATCCATTTCTTGGAGAGACCCATGAGCCAGACAACACGACTCCACCCTTCCCCCAAAATGACCCCAAACTTTTGGGAGCTGGGACAAATCCCCAGAGAGGGATACTCGTCCACAGTACCTGAGGCCACCGCTCCAATCCACGGCTATCCCGGACACAACATCCAGAGACAAAAGCCTGAAGGAACGCCTCCCACTCGCCCTTGTTTCAGAGGCCCAGGGGCTCCCTCTCGGGCTGTACATCCGGCCTGCCATACCCTAGGCGCCACTCATAAGCTGAGTTTGTGTATTCAGACTTCTGTGCCCACAGCCTGGACCCACACAACATCCAGGCTAGGGCCTCTGGTCCAAACAGCGAAAGATTGTGCCTGCCCTCTCCAAGGAAAGTGTGCCCAATCCATTGACCACAACCCTACAGGTTAGGGAAAAGCTCCAAGGTCCCTGAGGCCATCAATAGTATAGGCCACCCTGGACTAAGAGGGGCTCTCTGACACCAGCGGAGCAACTATCTCCACTTAGACTCTCAGACAGTGTCCCCAGAGACAGAAGGTTGAAATGGACAGGCCCCCAGGCCCTAATCTGAACCTTAGCTTTGGTTTCCATGTTTCCGTTCTCAGAGGACTGTTTTCGTAGACCAGCACATGGGGCTTTTCTGAGGCACCAAACCAAACATCTCTCATCTCCACATGGGCAGCTTTCTTACTGGGATGTATCAAACACTTCAGGTAGGAGAGTTCCGCAGGGCCACTGAACAACCAGCACATTCCAAGGTCTCCATGGACCCAAACGCACATTATGACGCATCCTCAGGAGAGGCCATTTCATCTCAGCCCCCTGGGTCGCGTGTTCCAGAGGCAGCAGATCAAACATATCTTGTCGCTAATAGCAAATGGGAATGCGAGGCATGCAGTACAGGGATCCATCCTTCGAACCCTGCTCTCCAGTCCTTCCATATGGTATGTCCTGGAGCCATGCAACAGGACTCAAATGTCCCGCAGAAGGAAACCTTGTGGTTTGGGGCAACCTCCAAACTCAGCGTGGGAAAACTTCCTTGGCCTCATGAGGCCCCCACTTCATGAAGGTGCCATCATGGACACATACTCCAGCCTCAGCCAACGTCTGATCCTCAGCCTGACTTCAGATGCAGGAGATTTTGATTCAGCCTCTGCAGAGTGGGCCTGCTCTGCCCTTGGCTCCAATCCTCACACTAGCTTGTGTTTTCAGACTTCCGTCCTCAAACTCCTGGCCCACAAACCCTCCCTACTGGGAATTCTGGGGCCACAATGAAGCACTGTGCCTGCCTCCCAGGAGAAAAACCTTGTCTATGGCGCTGCCCAGAAACCCCAAATGAGGATCAAACTGCTTGGCCCTCGGCAACACCCCAATTGCATAGGCTACCTTAAACAGTGATGCTCTGTCGCAAATAGCCTGAGCCCAGACCTTCCAACAGACACCGACACAGCTGGCTGCACACCCAGCACATTGGACCCGCCACTGCCTTAGGCCACCATCCATTCCCAACCTGGGTTTTCAGTCATCGGAACCTAGACCTTATCGCCAATCCCTGCACAGGGGGGAACCTGATGCACAAGTCAGAACCCCTCCTTCCCCATGGCAAGAAACCTTGCTGCTGGCAGTGAGTCAAACCTTCAGTGTAGGAGAAAACGGCATGGCCCATGAGGCCACGCCCAAGCGTGAGGGCCGCCTTGGGCACAAACACACATTGTGACCCTCAGCGTGAGTACCTTATTCAAGTAACGCCTCTCAGTGACTGGACCAAGAGCCCGCATATGTGGCTTGCCATTCCCATAGGCACCCAGGACTAACTAGATGGTGTGTATTCCAGTTGAGGGAACCCACTGCTGTGCTCTAAAGTCCCTCTCATGGGGGTCCCCTGTGGCAGAAAACAGTACTCTTCATTCCCACAGAATGAACACAAACACTTGGGAGCTTGGACAATCCCCCGAGAGGAAGGATCTTCCTCGGCCTCTGAGACAACCCCTACCCTGACCGGACACTGTAAACGCAACACCCAGAGACAAAATCCTGAGTGACTGCCTCCCACTTGCCCTACTTTGATTTCCAGAGGATCTCCCCTCACGGACTAGAGATCAGGCCTGCCATTACATTGGCCCCTAGCTGAGCCAAGTTTGCTTTTTCAGACATCTGTCCCCACAGCCCTGGCAAACACAGCCTCTAGGCTGGGTCCTCTGGAGCCATACCACAGGACCGTGCCTGCTCTCTCCTGGGAAACTGTGTCCATTCCTTTGGCCACACACCTCCAGAATATGAGAAACCTCAAGGCCTCCGAGGACATCCCACTACTGGGAGCCTCACTGGACTCACAGGGGCATTCGGACACAAGCTGAGCAGCTACATCCATGAATGCATGCACACAGATGTCAACAGAGATAGAAGGTTGAGCCGGACAGGCCTTTAGGCCGTAGTCTCAACTCTTGCTTGGGTTTCCAGGTGTCACTCCTCAGAGGCTTTGGTTCGAAGAACAGGGTATGGGGCTTTCCTGAGGCACGGAACAGAACTCCTCTCGTCTCCACATGGGAAGTTTCCTTGTTGGAGCCGTGTCAAACACCTCATGTTGGAGAATCCTGCAGAGTCCCTGAGCCACCTCCACATTCCAAGGTCTCCCAGGCCACCAAGCCACAGTAGGACTCATCTTCAGGAGAGACCATTTCAACTCTCCCCTCTGGGTAGCTCACCCAGGAGCCCGCAGATTGAGCCTGCCTTGTCCTGACTAAAATGTGGGAATATGAGTTGGCGTTCCCAGGCATCCATGCTTATACACCTGCTCTCGAGTCTTTCCATATGGGGCCTCTTGGAACCATCCAATAGGACTCGACTGTCGTGCAGAAGGTAACCTTCAGTTTTGGAGCAGTTCACAAATCCCATCGTAGGCAAAACTTTCTGGCCTCATGAAGCCCCCTAACCCTTCAGGAAGAGGCCATGCTGGACGAGAACGCTAGCCTGAGGCACGTCTCATAGTTGAAATGACCTCAGTGCAGGAGATCTCGATTCAGCCTAAGCAGAGTGGGCCTGCCGTGCCCTCGGTCCCAAACCTCACGCTAGCTTGTTTTTTCAGACTTCCTTCCTCAAACTCCTGGCAAACAAGCCCTCCGGACTAGGAACTCCAGAACAAAAACCCAGCCAAGTTTCTGCCCAACGGAAGAAAAACGTTTCCCTGTGGGGCTCTCCAGAAAACCCAGATGAGGATCAACCTGCTCGGGCCTCGACGGTACCCGAACTGTATAGGCTGCTCTGGGCACTCATGCTCTGCCTGACACAGCCTGAAGCCAGACGTCCAGACAGACAAGGAGACAGCTGGCCGCACACCCAGCACTTCGGACACGCCATGGTCTTATGCCGTCACCTCATCCTAACCTTGGTTTTCAGATATCTGAACCTAGACATTATATCAATTCTCCACACAGCTGGGTATAGCAAACACAAAACAGAACTCCTCCTTCCCCATGGCTGTCAAGCTTGCTATTGGCATGGAGTCACACCTTCAGGGTGGGAGAAACCTTCATGGCCCTTGATGCCACGCCCAAACTTGAGTGCTGCTTGGGCACAAATTCACACTGTGACCCTCAGCATGAGCCCCATGTCAAAGAAAGGCCTGTCAGGGCCTGGACCAAGAGCCCACATATGGGGCTTGCCAAGCCCCTATGCACCCAATCCTCACCACGGTTTGAATTTTCCAGTCGCCCCGCCCGTACCTGGAGCTCTGCTCTGGAATCCCTTTCTTGGAGAGACCCATGAGCCAGACAACACGACTCCACCCTTCCCACAAAATGACCCCAAACTCTTGGGAGCTGGGACAAATCCCCAGAGAGGGATACTCGTCCACAGTACCTGAGGCCACCGCTCCAATCCACGGCTATCCCGGACACAACATCCAGAGACAAAAGCCTGAAGGAACGCCTCCCACTCGCCCTTGTTTCAGAGGCCCAGGAGCTCCCTCTCGGGCTGTACATCCGGCCTGCCATACCCTAGGCGCCACTCATAAGCTGAGTTTGTGTATTCAGACTTCTGTGCCCACAGCCTGGACCCACACAACATCCAGGCTAGGGCCTCTGGTCCAAACAGCGAAAGATTGTGCCTGCCCTCTCCAAGGAAAGTGTGCCCAATCCATTGACCACAACCCTACAGGTTAGGGAAAAGCTCCAAGGTCCCTGAGGCCATCAATAGTATAGGCCACCCTGGACTAAGAGGGGCTCTCTGACACCAGCGGAGCAACTATCTCCACTTAGACTCTCAGACAGTGTCCCCAGAGACAGAAGGTTGAAATGGACAGGCCCCCAGGCCCTAATCTGAACCTTAGCTTTGGTTTCCATGTTTCCGTTCTCAGAGGACTGTTTTCGTAGACCAGCACATGGGGCTTTTCTGAGGCACCAAACCAAACATCTCTCATCTCCACATGGGCAGCTTTCTTACTGGGATGTATCAAACACTTCAGGTAGGAGAGTTCCGCAGGGCCACTGAACAACCAGCACATTCCAAGGTCTCCATGGACCCAAACGCACATTATGACGCATCCTCAGGAGAGGCCATTTCATCTCAGCCCCCTGGGTCGCGTGTTCCAGAGGCAGCAGATCAAACATATCTTGTCGCTAATAGCAAATGGGAATGCGAGGCATGCAGTACAGGGATCCATCCTTCGAACCCTGCTCTCCAGTCCTTCCATATGGTATGTCCTGGAGCCATGCAGCAGGACTCAAATGTCCCGCAGAAGGAAACCTTGTGGTTTGGGGCAACCTCCAAACTCAGCGTGGGAAAACTTCCTTGGCCTCATGAGGCCCCCACTTCATGAAGGTGCCATCATGGACACATACTCCAGCCTCAGCCAACGTCTGATCCTCAGCCTGACTTCAGATGCAGGAGATTTTGATTCAGCCTCTGCAGAGTGGGCCTGCTCTGCCCTTGGCTCCAATCCTCACACTAGCTTGTGTTTTCAGACTTCCGTCCTCAAACTCCTGGCCCACAAACCCTCCCTACTGGGAATTCTGGGGCCACAATGAAGCACTGTGCCTGCCTCCCAGGAGAAAAACCTTGTCTATGGCGCTGCCCAGAAACCCCAAATGAGGATCAAACTGCTTGGCCCTCGGCAACACCCCAATTGCATAGGCTACCTTAAACAGTGATGCTCTGTCGCAAATAGCCTGAGACCAGACCTTCCAACAGACACCGACACAGCTGGCTGCACACCCAGCACATTGGACCCGCCACTGCCTTAGGCCACCATCCATTCCCAACCTGGGTTTTCAGTCATCGGAACCTAGACCTTATCTCCAATCCCTGCACAGGGGGGAACCTGATGCACAAGTCAGAACCCCTCCTTCCCCATGGCAAGAAACCTTGCTGCTGGCAGTGAGTCAAACCTTCAGTGTAGGAGAAAACGGCATGGCCCATGAGGCCACGCCCAAGCGTGAGGGCCGCCTTGGGCACAAACACACATTGTGACCCTCAGCGTGAGTACCTTATTCAAGTAACGCCTCTCAGTGACTGGACCAAGAGCCCGCATATGTGGCTTGCCATTCCCATAGGCACCCAGGACTAACTAGATGGTGTGTATTCCAGTTGAGGGAACCCACTGCTGTGCTCTAGAGTCCCTCTCATGGGGGTCGCCTGTGGCAGAAAACAGTACTCTTCATTCCCACAGAATGAACAAAAAACACTTGGGAGCTTGGACAATCCCCCGAGAGGAAGGCTCTTCCTCGGCCTCTGAGACAACCCCTACCCTGACCGGACACTGTAAACGCAACACCCAGAGACAAAATCCTGAGTGACTGCCTCCCACTTGCCCTACTTTGATTTCCAGAGGATCTCCCCTCACGGACTAGAGATCAGGCCTGCCATTACATTGGCCCCTAGCTGAGCCAAGTTTGCTTTTTCAGACATCTGTCCCCACAGCCCTGGCAAACACAGCCTCTAGGCTGGGTCCTCTGGAGCCATACCACAGGACCGTGCCTGCTCTCTCCTGGGAAACTGTGTCCATTCCTTTGGCCACACACCTCCAGAATATGAGAAACCTCAAGGCCTCCGAGGACATCCCACTACTGGGAGCCTCACTGGACTCACAGGGGCATTCGGACACAAGCTGAGCAGCTACATCCATGAATGCATGCACACAGATGTCAACAGAGATAGAAGGTTGAGCCGGACAGGCCTTTAGGCCGTAGTCTCAACTCTTGCTTGGGTTTCCAGGTGTCACTCCTCAGAGGCTTTGGTTCGAAGAACAGGGTATGGGGCTTTCCTGAAGCACGGAACAGAACTCCTCTCGTCTCCACATGGGAAGTTTCCTTGTTGGAGCCGTGTCAAACACCTCATGTTGGAGAATCCTGCAGAGTCCCTGAGCCACCTCCACATTCCAAGGTCTCCCAGGCCACCAAGCCACAGTAGGACTCATCTTCAGGAGAGACCATTTCAACTCTCCCCTCTGGGTAGCTCACCCAGGAGCCCGCAGATTGAGCCTGCCTTTTCCTGACTAAAATGTGGGAATATGAGTTGGCGTTCCCAGGCATCCATGCTTATACACCTGCTCTCGAGTCTTTCCATATGGGGCCTCTTGGAACCATCCAATAGGACTCGACTGTCGTGCAGAAGGTAACCTTCAGTTTTGGAGCAGTTCACAAATCCCATCGTAGGCAAAACTTTCTGGCCTCATGAAGCCCCCACACCCTTCAGGAAGAGGCCATGCTGGACGAGAACTCTAGCCTGAGGCACGTCTCATAGTTGACATGACCTCAGTGCAGGAGATCTCGATTCAGCCTAAGCAGAGTGGGCCTGCCGTGCCCTCGGTCCCAAACCTCACGCTAGCTTGTTTTTTCAGACTTCCTTCCTCAAACTCCTGGCAAACAAGCCCTCCGGACTAGGAACTCCAGAACAAAAACCCAGCCAAGTTTCTGCCCAACGGAAGAAAAACGTTTCCCTGTGGGGCTCTCCAGAAAACCCAGATGAGGATCAACCTGCTCGGGCCTCGACGGTACCCGAACTGGATAGGCTGCTCTGGGCACTCATGCTCTGCCTGACACAGCCTGAAGCCAGACGTCCAGACAGACAAGGAGACAGCTGGCCGCACACCCAGCACTTCGGACACGCCATGGTCTTATGCCGTCACCTCATCCTAACCTTGGTTTTCAGATATCTGAACCTAGACATTATATCAATTCTCCACACAGCTGGGTATAGCAAACACAAAACAGAACTCCTCCTTCCCCATGGCTTTCAAGCTTGCTATTGGCATGGAGTCACACCTTCAGGGTGGGAGAAACCTTCATGGCCCTTGATGCCACGCCCAAACTTGAGTGCTGCTTGGGCACAAATTCACACTGTGACCCTCAGCATGAGCCCCATGTCAAAGAAAGGCCTGTCAGGGCCTGGACCAAGAGCCCACATATGGGGCTTGCCAAGCCCCTATGCACCCAATCCTCACCACGGTTTGAATTTTCCAGTCGCCCCGCCCGTACCTGGAGCTCTGCTCTGGAATCCCTTTCTTGGAGAGACCCATGAGCCAGACAACACGACTCCACCCTTCCCACAAAATGACCCCAAACTCTTGGGAGCTGGGACAAATCCCCAGAGAGGGATACTCGTCCACAGTACCTGAGGCCACCGCTCCAATCCACGGCTATCCCGGACACAACATCCAGAGACAAAAGCCTGAAGGAACGCCTCCCACTCGCCCTTGTTTCAGAGGCCCAGGAGCTCCCTCTCGGGCTGTACATCCGGCCTGCCATACCCTAGGCGCCACTCATAAGCTGAGTTTGTGTATTCAGACTTCTGTGCCCACAGCCTGGACCCACACAACATCCAGGCTAGGGCCTCTGGTCCAAACAGCGAAAGATTGTGCCTGCCCTCTCCAAGGAAAGTGTGCCCAATCCATTGACCACAACCCTACAGGTTAGGGAAAAGCTCCAAGGTCCCTGAGGCCATCAATAGTATAGGCCACCCTGGACTAAGAGGGGCTCTCTGACACCAGCGGAGCAACTATCTCCACTTAGACTCTCAGACAGTGTCCCCAGAGACAGAAGGTTGAAATGGACAGGCCCCCAGGCCCTAATCTGAACCTTAGCTTTGGTTTCCATGTTTCCGTTCTCAGAGGACTGTTTTCGTAGACCAGCACATGGGGCTTTTCTGAGGCACCAAACCAAACATCTCTCATCTCCACATGGGCAGCTTTCTTACTGGGATGTATCAAACACTTCAGGTAGGAGAGTTCCGCAGGGCCACTGAACAACCAGCACATTCCAAGGTCTCCATGGACCCAAACGCACATTATGACGCATCCTCAGGAGAGGCCATTTCATCTCAGCCCCCTGGGTCGCGTGTTCCAGAGGCAGCAGATCAAACATATCTTGTCGCTAATAGCAAATGGGAATGCGAGGCATGCAGTACAGGGATCCATCCTTCGAACCCTGCTCTCCAGTCCTTCCATATGGTATGTCCTGGAGCCATGCAACAGGACTCAAATGTCCCGCAGAAGGAAACCTTGTGGTTTGGGGCAACCTCCAAACTCAGCGTGGGAAAACTTCCTTGGCCTCATGAGGCCCCCACTTCATGAAGGTGCCATCATGGACACATACTCCAGCCTCAGCCAACGTCTGATCCTCAGCCTGACTTCAGATGCAGGAGATTTTGATTCAGCCTCTGCAGAGTGGGCCTGCTCTGCCCTTGGCTCCAATCCTCACACTAGCTTGTGTTTTCAGACTTCCGTCCTCAAACTCCTGGCCCACAAACCCTCCCTACTGGGAATTCTGGGGCCACAATGAAGCACTGTGCCTGCCTCCCAGGAGAAAAACCTTGTCTATGGCGCTGCCCAGAAACCCCAAATGAGGATCAAACTGCTTGGCCCTCGGCAACACCCCAATTGCATAGGCTACCTTAAACAGTGATGCTCTGTCGCAAATAGCCTGAGCCCAGACCTTCCAACAGACACCGACACAGCTGGCTGCACACCCAGCACATTGGACCCGCCACTGCCTTAGGCCACCATCCATTCCCAACCTGGGTTTTCAGTCATCGGAACCTAGACCTTATCGCCAATCCCTGCACAGGGGGGAACCTGATGCACAAGTCAGAACCCCTCCTTCCCCATGGCAAGAAACCTTGCTGCTGGCAGTGAGTCAAACCTTCAGTGTAGGAGAAAACGGCATGGCCCATGAGGCCACGCCCAAGCGTGAGGGCCGCCTTGGGCACAAACACACATTGTGACCCTCAGCGTGAGTACCTTATTCAAGTAACGCCTCTCAGTGACTGGACCAAGAGCCCGCATATGTGGCTTGCCATTCCCATAGGCACCCAGGACTAACTAGATGGTGTGTATTCCAGTTGAGGGAACCCACTGCTGTGCTCTAGAGTCCCTCTCATGGGGGTCCCCTGTGGCAGAAAACAGTACTCTTCATTCCCACAGAATGAACACAAACACTTGGGAGCTTGGACAATCCCCCGAGAGGAAGGCTCTTCCTCGGCCTCTGAGACAACCCCTACCCTGACCGGACACTGTAAACGCAACACCCAGAGACAAAATCCTGAGTGACTGCCTCCCACTTGCCCTACTTTGATTTCCAGAGGATCTCCCCTCACGGACTAGAGATCAGGCCTGCCATTACATTGGCCCCTAGCTGAGCCAAGTTTGCTTTTTCAGACATCTGTCCCCACAGCCCTGGCAAACACAGCCTCTAGGCTGGGTCCTCTGGAGCCATACCACAGGACCGTGCCTGCTCTCTCCTGGGAAACTGTGTCCATTCCTTTGGCCACACACCTCCAGAATATGAGAAACCTCAAGGCCTCCGAGGACATCCCACTACTGGGAGCCTCACTGGACTCACAGGGGCATTCGGACACAAGCTGAGCAGCTACATCCATGAATGCATGCACACAGATGTCAACAGAGATAGAAGGTTGAGCCGGACAGGCCTTTAGGCCGTAGTCTCAACTCTTGCTTGGGTTTCCAGGTGTCACTCCTCAGAGGCTTTGGTTCGAAGAACAGGGTATGGGGCTTTCCTGAGGCACGGAACAGAACTCCTCTCGTCTCCACATGGGAAGTTTCCTTGTTGGAGCCGTGTCAAACACCTCATGTTGGAGAATCCTGCAGAGTCCCTGAGCCACCTCCACATTCCAAGGTCTCCCAGGCCACCAAGCCACAGTAGGACTCATCTTCAGGAGAGACCATTTCAACTCTCCCCTCTGGGTAGCTCAACCAGGAGCCCGCAGATTGAGCCTGCCTTGTCCTGACTAAAATGTGGGAATATGAGTTGGCGTTCCCAGGCATCCATGCTTATACACCTGCTCTCGAGTCTTTCCATATGGGGCCTCTTGGAACCATCCAATAGGACTCGACTGTCGTGCAGAAGGTAACCTTCAGTTTTGGAGCAGTTCACAAATCCCATCGTAGGCAAATCTTTCTGGCCTCATGAAGCCCCCACACCCTTCAGGAAGAGGCCATGCTGGACGAGAACTCTAGCCTGAGGCACGTCTCATAGTTGACATGACCTCAGTGCAGGAGATCTCGATTCAGCCTAAGCAGAGTGGGCCTGCCGTGCCCTCGGTCCCAAACCTCACGCTAGCTTGTTTTTTCAGACTTCCTTCCTCAAACTCCTGGCAAACAAGCCCTCCGGACTAGGAACTCCAGAACCAAAACCCAGCCAAGTTTCTGCCCAACGGAAGAAAAACGTGTCCCTGTGGGGCTCTCCAGAAAACCCAGATGAGGATCAACCTGCTCGGGCCTCGACGGTACCCGAACTGGATAGGCTGCTCTGGGCACTCATGCTCTGCCTGACACAGCCTGAAGCCAGACGTCCAGACAGACAAGGAGACAGCTGGCCGCACACCCAGCTCTTCGGACACGCCATGGTCTTATGCCGTCACCTCATCCTAACCTTGGTTTTCAGATATCTGAACCTAGACATTATATCAATTCTCCACACAGCTGGGTATAGCAAACACAAAACAGAACTCCTCCTTCCCCATGGCTGTCAAGCTTGCTATTGGCATGGAGTCACACCTTCAGGGTGGGAGAAACCTTCATGGCCCTTGATGCCACGCCCAAACTTGAGTGCTGCTTGGGCACAAATTCACACTGTGACCCTCAGCCTGAGCCCCATGTCAAAGAAAGGCCTGTCAGGGCCTGGACCAAGAGCCCACATATGGGGCTTGCCAAGCCCCTATGCACCCAATCCTCACCACGGTTTGAATTTTCCAGTCGCCCCGCCCGTACCTGGAGCTCTGCTCTGGAATCCCTTTCTTGGAGAGACCCATGAGCCAGACAACACGACTCCACCCTTCCCACAAAATGACCCCAAACTCTTGGGAGCTGGGACAAATCCCCAGAGAGGGATACTCGTCCACAGTACCTGAGGCCACCGCTCCAATCCACGGCTATCCCGGACACAACATCCAGAGACAAAAGCCTGAAGGAACGCCTCCCACTCGCCCTTGTTTCAGAGGCCCAGGAGCTCCCTCTCGGGCTGTACATCCGGCCTGCCATACCCTAGGCGCCACTCATAAGCTGAGTTTGTGTATTCAGACTTCTGTGCCCACAGCCTGGACCCACACAACATCCAGGCTAGGGCTTCTGGTCCAAACAGCGAAAGATTGTGCCTGCCCTCTCCAAGGAAAGTGTGCCCAATCCATTGACCACAACCCTACAGGTTAGGGAAAAGCTCCAAGGTCCCTGAGGCCATCAATAGTATAGGCCACCCTGGACTAAGAGGGGCTCTCTGACACCAGCGGAGCAACTATCTCCACTTAGACTCTCAGACAGTGTCCCCAGAGACAGAAGGTTGAAATGGACAGGCCCCCAGGCCCTAATCTGAACCTTAGCTTTGGTTTCCATGTTTCCGTTCTCAGAGGACTGTTTTCGTAGACCAGCACATGGGGCTTTTCTGAGGCACCAAACCAAACATCTCTCATCTCCACATGGGCAGCTTTCTTACTGGGATGTATCAAACACTTCAGGTAGGAGAGTTCCGCAGGGCCACTGAACAACCAGCACATTCCAAGGTCTCCATGGACCCAAACGCACATTATGACGCATCCTCAGGAGAGGCCATTTCATCTCAGCCCCCTGGGTCGCGTGTTCCAGAGGCAGCAGATCAAACATATCTTGTCGCTAATAGCAAATGGGAATGCGAGGCATGCAGTACAGGGATCCATCCTTCGAACCCTGCTCTCCAGTCCTTCCATATGGTATGTCCTGGAGCCATGCAACAGGACTCAAATGTCCCGCAGAAGGAAACCTTGTGGTTTGGGGCAACCTCCAAACTCAGCGTGGGAAAACTTCCTTGGCCTCATGAGGCCCCCACTTCATGAAGGTGCCATCATGGACACATACTCCAGCCTCAGCCAACGTCTGATCCTCAGCCTGACTTCAGATGCAGGAGATTTTGATTCAGCCTCTGCAGAGTGGGCCTGCTCTGCCCTTGGCTCCAATCCTCACACTAGCTTGTGTTTTCAGACTTCCGTCCTCAAACTCCTGGCCCACAAACCCTCCCTACTGGGAATTCTGGGGCCACAATGAAGCACTGTGCCTGCCTCCCAGGAGAAAAACCTTGTCTATGGCGCTGCCCAGAAACCCCAAATGAGGATCAAACTGCTTGGCCCTCGGCAACACCCCAATTGCATAGGCTACCTTAAACAGTGATGCTCTGTCGCAAATAGCCTGAGCCCAGACCTTCCAACAGACACCGACACAGCTGGCTGCACACCCAGCACATTGGACCCGCCACTGCCTTAGGCCACCATCCATTCCCAACCTGGGTTTTCAGTCATCGGAACCTAGACCTTATCGCCAATCCCTGCACAGGGGGGAACCTGATGCACAAGTCAGAACCCCTCCTTCCCCATGGCAAGAAACCTTGCTGCTGGCAGTGAGTCAAACCTTCAGTGTAGGAGAAAACGGCATGGCCCATGAGGCCACGCCCAAGCGTGAGGGCCGCCTTGGGCACAAACACACATTGTGACCCTCAGCGTGAGTACCTTATTCAAGTAACGCCTCTCAGTGACTGGACCAAGAGCCCGCATATGTGGCTTGCCATTCCCATAGGCACCCAGGACTAACTAGATGGTGTGTATTCCAGTTGAGGGAACCCACTGCTGTGCTCTAGAGTCCCTCTCATGGGGGTCCCCTGTGGCAGAAAACAGTACTCTTCATTCCCACAGAATGAACACAAACACTTGGGAGCTTGGACAATCCCCCGAGAGGAAGGCTCTTCCTCGGCCTCTGAGACAACCCCTACCCTGACCGGACACTGTAAACGCAACACCCAGAGACAAAATCCTGAGTGACTGCCTCCCACTTGCCCTACTTTGATTTCCAGAGGATCTCCCCTCACGGACTAGAGATCAGGCCTGCCATTACATTGGCCCCTAGCTGAGCCAAGTTTGCTTTTTCAGACATCTGTCCCCACAGCCCTGGCAAACACAGCCTCTAGGCTGGGTCCTCTGGAGCCATACCACAGGACCGTGCCTGCTCTCTCCTGGGAAACTGTGTCCATTCCTTTGGCCACACACCTCCAGAATATGAGAAACCTCAAGGCCTCCGAGGACATCCCACTACTGGGAGCCTCACTGGACTCACAGGGGCATTCGGACACAAGCTGAGCAGCTACATCCATGAATGCATGCACACAGATGTCAACAGAGATAGAAGGTTGAGCCGGACAGGCCTTTAGGCCGTAGTCTCAACTCTTGCTTGGGTTTCCAGGTGTCACTCCTCAGAGGCTTTGGTTCGAAGAACAGGGTATGGGGCTTTCCTGAGGCACGGAACAGAACTCCTCTCGTCTCCACATGGGAAGTTTCCTTGTTGGAGCCGTGTCAAACACCTCATGTTGGAGAATCCTGCAGAGTCCCTGAGCCACCTCCACATTCCAAGGTCTCCCAGGCCACCAAGCCACAGTAGGACTCATCTTCAGGAGAGACCATTTCAACTCTCCCCTCTGGGTAGCTCACCCAGGAGCCCGCAGATTGAGCCTGCCTTGTCCTGACTAAAATGTGGGAATATGAGTTGGCGTTCCCAGGCATCCATGCTTATACACCTGCTCTCGAGTCTTTCCATATGGGGCCTCTTGGAACCATCCAATAGGACTCGACTGTCGTGCAGAAGGTAACCTTCAGTTTTGGAGCAGTTCACAAATCCCATCGTAGGCAAATCTTTCTGGCCTCATGAAGCCCCCACACCCTTCAGGAAGAGGCCATGCTGGACGAGAACTCTAGCCTGAGGCACGTCTCATAGTTGACATGACCTCAGTGCAGGAGATCTCGATTCAGCCTAAGCAGAGTGGGCCTGCCGTGCCCTCGGTCCCAAACCTCACGCTAGCTTGTTTTTTCAGACTTCCTTCCTCAAACTCCTGGCAAACAAGCCCTCCGGACTAGGAACTCCAGAACAAAAACCCAGCCAAGTTTCTGCCCAACGGAAGAAAAACGTGTCCCTGTGGGGCTCTCCAGAAAACCCAGATGAGGATCAACCTGCTCGGGCCTCGACGGTACCCGAACTGGATAGGCTGCTCTGGGCACTCATGCTCTGCCTGACACAGCCTGAAGCCAGACGTCCAGACAGACAAGGAGACAGCTGGCCGCACACCCAGCTCTTCGGACACGCCATGGTCTTATGCCGTCACCTCATCCTAACCTTGGTTTTCAGATATCTGAACCTAGACATTATATCAATTCTCCACACAGCTGGGTATAGCAAACACAAAACAGAACTCCTCCTTCCCCATGGCTGTCAAGCTTGCTATTGGCATGGAGTCACACCTTCAGGGTGGGAGAAACCTTCATGGCCCTTGATGCCACGCCCAAACTTGAGTGCTGCTTGGGCACAAATTCACACTGTGACCCTCAGCCTGAGCCCCATGTCAAAGAAAGGCCTGTCAGGGCCTGGACCAAGAGCCCACATATGGGGCTTGCCAAGCCCCTATGCACCCAATCCTCACCACGGTTTGAATTTTCCAGTCGCCCCGCCCGTACCTGGAGCTCTGCTCTGGAATCCCTTTCTTGGAGAGACCCATGAGCCAGACAACACGACTCCACCCTTCCCACAAAATGACCCCAAACTCTTGGGAGCTGGGACAAATCCCCAGAGAGGGATACTCGTCCACAGTACCTGAGGCCACCGCTCCAATCCACGGCTATCCCGGACACAACATCCAGAGACAAAAGCCTGAAGGAACGCCTCCCACTCGCCCTTGTTTCAGAGGCCCAGGAGCTCCCTCTCGGGCTGTACATCCGGACTGCCATACCCTAGGCGCCACTCATAAGCTGAGTTTGTGTATTCAGACTTCTGTGCCCACAGCCTGGACCCACACAACATCCAGGCTAGGGCTTCTGGTCCAAACAGCGAAAGATTGTGCCTGCCCTCTCCAAGGAAAGTGTGCCCAATCCATTGACCACAACCCTACAGGTTAGGGAAAAGCTCCAAGGTCCCTGAGGCCATCAATAGTATAGGCCACCCTGGACTAAGAGGGGCTCTCTGACACCAGCGGAGCAACTATCTCCACTTAGACTCTCAGACAGTGTCCCCAGAGACAGAAGGTTGAAATGGACAGGCCCCCAGGCCCTAATCTGAACCTTAGCTTTGGTTTCCATGTTTCCGTTCTCAGAGGACTGTTTTCGTAGACCAGCACATGGGGCTTTTCTGAGGCACCAAACCAAACATCTCTCATCTCCACATGGGCAGCTTTCTTACTGGGATGTATCAAACACTTCAGGTAGGAGAGTTCCGCAGGGCCACTGAACAACCAGCACATTCCAAGGTCTCCATGGACCCAAACGCACATTATGACGCATCCTCAGGAGAGGCCATTTCATCTCAGCCCCCTGGGTCGCGTGTTCCAGAGGCAGCAGATCAAACATATCTTGTCGCTAATAGCAAATGGGAATGCGAGGCATGCAGTACAGGGATCCATCCTTCGAACCCTGCTCTCCAGTCCTTCCATATGGTATGTCCTGGAGCCATGCAACAGGACTCAAATGTCCCGCAGAAGGAAACCTTGTGGTTTGGGGCAACCTCCAAACTCAGCGTGGGAAAACTTCCTTGGCCTCATGAGGCCCCCACTTCATGAAGGTGCCATCATGGACACATACTCCAGCCTCAGCCAACGTCTGATCCTCAGCCTGACTTCAGATGCAGGAGATTTTGATTCAGCCTCTGCAGAGTGGGCCTGCTCTGCCCTTGGCTCCAATCCTCACACTAGCTTGTGTTTTCAGACTTCCGTCCTCAAACTCCTGGCCCACAAACCCTCCCTACTGGGAATTCTGGGGCCACAATGAAGCACTGTGCCTGCCTCCCAGGAGAAAAACCTTGTCTATGGCGCTGCCCAGAAACCCCAAATGAGGATCAAACTGCTTGGCCCTCGGCAACACCCCAATTGCATAGGCTACCTTAAACAGTGATGCTCTGTCGCAAATAGCCTGAGACCAGACCTTCCAACAGACACCGACACAGCTGGCTGCACACCCAGCACATTGGACCCGCCACTGCCTTAGGCCACCATCCATTCCCAACCTGGGTTTTCAGTCATCGGAACCTAGACCTTATCTCCAATCCCTGCACAGGGGGGAACCTGATGCACAAGTCAGAACCCCTCCTTCCCCATGGCAAGAAACCTTGCTGCTGGCAGTGAGTCAAACCTTCAGTGTAGGAGAAAACGGCATGGCCCATGAGGCCACGCCCAAGCGTGAGGGCCGCCTTGGGCACAAACACACATTGTGACCCTCAGCGTGAGTACCTTATTCAAGTAACGCCTCTCAGTGACTGGACCAAGAGCCCGCATATGTGGCTTGCCATTCCCATAGGCACCCAGGACTAACTAGATGGTGTGTATTCCAGTTGAGGGAACCCACTGCTGTGCTCTAGAGTCCCTCTCATGGGGGTCCCCTGTGGCAGAAAACAGTACTCTTCATTCCCACAGAATGAACACAAACACTTGGGAGCTTGGACAATCCCCCGAGAGGAAGGCTCTTCCTCGGCCTCTGAGACAACCCCTTCCCTGACCGGACACTGTAAACGCAACACCCAGAGACAAAATCCTGAGTGACTGCCTCCCACTTGCCCTACTTTGATTTCCAGAGGATCTCCCCTCACGGACTAGAGATCAGGCCTGCCATTACATTGGCCCCTAGCTGAGCCAAGTTTGCTTTTTCAGACATCTGTCCCCACAGCCCTGGCAAACACAGCCTCTAGGCTGGGTCCTCTGGAGCCATACCACAGGACCGTGCCTGCTCTCTCCTGGGAAACTGTGTCCATTCCTTTGGCCACACACCTCCAGAATATGAGAAACCTCAAGGCCTCCGAGGACATCCCACTACTGGGAGCCTCACTGGACTCACAGGGGCATTCGGACACAAGCTGAGCAGCTACATCCATGAATGCATGCACACAGATGTCAACAGAGATAGAAGGTTGAGCCGGACAGGCCTTTAGGCCGTAGTCTCAACTCTTGCTTGGGTTTCCAGGTGTCACTCCTCAGAGGCTTTGGTTCGAAGAACAGGGTATGGGGCTTTCCTGAGGCACGGAACAGAACTCCTCTCGTCTCCACATGGGAAGTTTCCTTGTTGGAGCCGTGTCAAACACCTCATGTTGGAGAATCCTGCAGAGTCCCTGAGCCACCTCCATATTCCAAGGTCTCCCAGGCCACCAAGTCACAGTAGGACTCATCTTCAGGAGAGACCATTTCAACTCTCCCCTCTGGGTAGCTCACCCAGGAGCCCGCAGATTGAGCCTGCCTTGTCCTGACTAAAATGTGGGAATATGAGGTGGCGTTCCCAGGCATCCATGCTTATACACCTGCTCTCGAGTCTTTCCATATGGGGCCTCTTGGAACCATCCAATAGGACTCGACTGTCGTGCAGAAGGTGACCTTCAGTTTTGGAGCAGTTCACAAATCCCATCGTAGGCAAATCTTTCTGGCCTCATGAAGCCCCCACACCCTTCAGGAAGAGGCCATGCTGGACGAGAACTCTAGCCTGAGGCACGTCTCATAGTTGACATGACCTCAGTGCAGGAGATCTCGATTCAGCCTAAGCAGAGTGGGCCTGCCGTGCCCTCGGTCCCAAACCTCACGCTAGCTTGTTTTTTCAGACTTCCTTCCTCAAACTCCTGGCAAACAAGCCCTCCGGACTAGGAACTCCAGAACCAAAACCCAGCCAAGTTTCTGCCCAACGGAAGAAAAACGTTTCCCTGTGGGGCTCTCCAGAAAACCCAGATGAGGATCAACCTGCTCGGGCCTCGACGGTACCCGAACTGGATAGGCTGCTCTGGGCACTCATGCTCTGCCTGACACAGCCTGAAGCCAGACGTCCAGACAGACAAGGAGACAGCTGGCCGCACACCCAGCTCTTCGGACACGCCATGGTCTTATGCCGTCACCTCATCCTAACCTTGGTTTTCAGATATCTGAACCTAGACATCATATCAATTCTCCACACAGCTGGGTATAGCAAGCACAAAACAGAACTCCTCCTTCCCCATGGCTGTCAAGCTTGCTATTGGCATGGAGTCACACCTTCAGGGTGGGAGAAACCTTCATGGCCCTTGATGCCACGCCCAAACTTGAGTGCTGCTTGGGCACAAATTCACACTGTGACCCTCAGCATGAGCCCCATGTCAAAGAAAGGCCTGTCAGGGCCTGGACCAAGAGCCCACATATGGGGCTTGCCAAGCCCCTATGCACCCAATCCTCACCACGGTTTGAATTTTCCAGTCGCCCCGCCCGTACCTGGAGCTCTGCTCTGGAATCCCTTTCTTGGAGAGACCCATGAGCCAGACAACACGACTCCACCCTTCCCACAAAATGACCCCAAACTCTTGGGAGCTGGGACAAATCCCCAGAGAGGGATACTCGTCCACAGTACCTGAGGCCACCGCTCCAATCCACGGCTATCCCGGACACAACATCCAGAGACAAAAGCCTGAAGGAACGCCTCCCACTCGCCCTTGTTTCAGAGGCCCAGGAGCTCCCTCTCGGGCTGTACATCCGGCCTGCCATACCCTAGGCGCCACTCATAAGCTGAGTTTGTGTATTCAGACTTCTGTGCCCACAGCCTGGACCCACACAACATCCAGGCTAGGGCCTCTGGTCCAAACAGCGAAAGATTGTGCCTGCCCTCTCCAAGGAAAGTGTGCCCAATCCATTGACCACAACCCTACAGGTTAGGGAAAAGCTCCAAGGTCCCTGAGGCCATCAATAGTATAGGCCACCCTGGACTAAGAGGGGCTCTCTGACACCAGCGGAGCAACTATCTCCACTTAGACTCTCAGACAGTGTCCCCAGAGACAGAAGGTTGAAATGGACAGGCCCCCAGGCCCTAATCTGAACCTTAGCTTTGGTTTCCATGTTTCCGTTCTCAGAGGACTGTTTTCGTAGACCAGCACATGGGGCTTTTCTGAGGCACCAAACCAAACATCTCTCATCTCCACATGGGCAGCTTTCTTACTGGGATGTATCAAACACTTCAGGTAGGAGAGTTCCGCAGGGCCACTGAACAACCAGCACATTCCAAGGTCTCCATGGACCCAAACGCACATTATGACGCATCCTCAGGAGAGGCCATTTCATCTCAGCCCCCTGGGTCGCGTGTTCCAGAGGCAGCAGATCAAACATATCTTGTCGCTAATAGCAAATGGGAATGCGAGGCATGCAGTACAGGGATCCATCCTTCGAACCCTGCTCTCCAGTCCTTCCATATGGTATGTCCTGGAGCCATGCAACAGGACTCAAATGTCCCGCAGAAGGAAACCTTGTGGTTTGGGGCAACCTCCAAACTCAGCGTGGGAAAACTTCCTTGGCCTCATGAGGCCCCCACTTCATGAAGGTGCCATCATGGACACATACTCCAGCCTCAGCCAACGTCTGATCCTCAGCCTGACTTCAGATGCAGGAGATTTTGATTCAGCCTCTGCAGAGTGGGCCTGCTCTGCCCTTGGCTCCAATCCTCACACTAGCTTGTGTTTTCAGACTTCCGTCCTCAAACTCCTGGCCCACAAACCCTCCCTACTGGGAATTCTGGGGCCACAATGAAGCACTGTGCCTGCCTCCCAGGAGAAAAACCTTGTCTATGGCGCTGCCCAGAAACCCCAAATGAGGATCAAACTGCTTGGCCCTCGGCAACACCCCAATTGCATAGGCTACCTTAAACAGTGATGCTCTGTCGCAAATAGCCTGAGACCAGACCTTCCAACAGACACCGACACAGCTGGCTGCACACCCAGCACATTGGACCCGCCACTGCCTTAGGCCACCATCCATTCCCAACCTGGGTTTTCAGTCATCGGAACCTAGACCTTATCGCCAATCCCTGCACAGGGGGGAACCTGATGCACAAGTCAGAACCCCTCCTTCCCCATGGCAAGAAACCTTGCTGCTGGCAGTGAGTCAAACCTTCAGTGTAGGAGAAAACGGCATGGCCCATGAGGCCACGCCCAAGCGTGAGGGCCGCCTTGGGCACAAACACACATTGTGACCCTCAGCGTGAGTACCTTATTCAAGTAACGCCTCTCAGTGACTGGACCAAGAGCCGGCATATGTGGCTTGCCATTCCCATAGGCACCCAGGACTAACTAGATGGTGTGTATTCCAGTTGAGGGAACCCACTGCTGTGCTCTAGAGTCCCTCTCATGGGGGTCCCCTGTGGCAGAAAACAGTACTCTTCATTCCCACAGAATGAACAAAAAACACTTGGGAGCTTGGACAATCCCCCGAGAGGAAGGCTCTTCCTCGGCCTCTGAGACAACCCCTACCCTGACCGGACACTGTAAACGCAACACCCAGAGACAAAATCCTGAGTGACTGCCTCCCACTTGCCCTACTTTGATTTCCAGAGGATCTCCCCTCACGGACTAGAGATCAGGCCTGCCATTACATTGGCCCCTAGCTGAGCCAAGTTTGCTTTTTCAGACATCTGTCCCCACAGCCCTGGCAAACACAGCCTCTAGGCTGGGTCCTCTGGAGCCATACCACAGGACCGTGCCTGCTCTCTCCTGGGAAACTGTGTCCATTCCTTTGGCCACACACCTCCAGAATATGAGAAACCTCAAGGCCTCCGAGGACATCCCACTACTGGGAGCCTCACTGGACTCACAGGGGCATTCGGACACAAGCTGAGCAGCTACATCCATGAATGCATGCACACAGATGTCAACAGAGATAGAAGGTTGAGCCGGACAGGCCTTTAGGCCGTAGTCTCAACTCTTGCTTGGGTTTCCAGGTGTCACTCCTCAGAGGCTTTGGTTCGAAGAACAGGGTATGGGGCTTTCCTGAGGCACGGAACAGAACTCCTCTCGTCTCCACATGGGAAGTTTCCTTGTTGGAGCCGTGTCAAACACCTCATGTTGGAGAATCCTGCAGAGTCCCTGAGCCACCTCCACATTCCAAGGTCTCCCAGGCCACCAAGCCACAGTAGGACTCATCTTCAGGAGAGACCATTTCAACTCTCCCCTCTGGGTAGCTCACCCAGGAGCCCGCAGATTGAGCCTGCCTTGTCCTGACTAAAATGTGGGAATATGAGTTGGCGTTCCCAGGCATCCATGCTTATACACCTGCTCTCGAGTCTTTCCATATGGGGCCTCTTGGAACCATCCAATAGGACTCGACTGTCGTGCAGAAGGTAACCTTCAGTTTTGGAGCAGTTCACAAATCCCATCGTAGGCAAATCTTTCTGGATTCATGAAGCCCCCACACCCTTCAGGAAGAGGCCATGCTGGACGAGAACTCTAGCCTGAGGCACGTCTCATAGTTGACATGACCTCAGTGCAGGAGATCTCGATTCAGCCTAAGCAGAGTGGGCCTGCCGTGCCCTCGGTCCCAAACCTCACGCTAGCTTGTTTTTTCAGACTTCCTTCCTCAAACTCCTGGCAAACAAGCCCTCCGGACTAGGAACTCCAGAACCAAAACCCAGCCAAGTTTCTGCCCAACGGAAGAAAAACGTTTCCCTGTGGGGCTCTCCAGAAAACCCAGATGAGGATCAACCTGCTCGGGCCTCGACGGTACCCGAACTGGATAGGCTGCTCTGGGCACTCATGCTCTGCCTGACACAGCCTGAAGCCAGACGTCCAGACAGACAAGGAGACAGCTGGCCGCACACCCAGCACTTCGGACACGCCATGGTCTTATGCTGTCACCTCATCCTAACCTTGGTTTTCAGATATCTGAACCTAGACATTATATCAATTCTCCACACAGCTGGGTATAGCAAGCACAAAACAGAACTCCTCCTTCCCCATGGCTGTCAAGCTTGCTATTGGCATGGAGTCACACCTTCAGGGTGGGAGAAACCTTCATGGCCCTTGATGCCACGCCCAAACTTGAGTGCTGCTTGGGCACAAATTCACACTGTGACCCTCAGCATGAGCCCCATGTCAAAGAAAGGCCTGTCAGGGCCTGGACCAAGAGCCCACATATGGGGCTTGCCAAGCCCCTATGCACCCAATCCTCACCACGGTTTGAATTTTCCAGTCGCCCCGCCCGTACCTGGAGCTCTGCTCTGGAATCCCTTTCTTGGAGAGACCCATGAGCCAGACAACACGACTCCACCCTTCCCACAAAATGACCCCAAACTCTTGGGAGCTGGGACAAATCCCCAGAGAGGGATACTCGTCCACAGTACCTGAGGCCACCGCTCCAATCCACGGCTATCCCGGACACAACATCCAGAGACAAAAGCCTGAAGGAACGCCTCCCACTCGCCCTTGTTTCAGAGGCCCAGGAGCTCCCTCTCGGGCTGTACATCCGGCCTGCCATACCCTAGGCGCCACTCATAAGCTGAGTTTGTGTATTCAGACTTCTGTGCCCACAGCCTGGACCCACACAACATCCAGGCTAGGGCCTCTGGTCCAAACAGCGAAAGATTGTGCCTGCCCTCTCCAAGGAAAGTGTGCCCAATCCATTGACCACAACCCTACAGGTTAGGGAAAAGCTCCAAGGTCCCTGAGGCCATCAATAGTATAGGCCACCCTGGACTAAGAGGGGCTCTCTGACACCAGCGGTGCAACTATCTCCACTCAGACTCTCAGACAGTGTCCCCAGAGACAGAAGGTTGAAATGGACAGGCCCCCAGGCCCTAATCTGAACCTTAGCTTTGGTTTCCATGTTTCCGTTCTCAGAGGACTGTTTTCGTAGACCAGCACATGGGGCTTTTCTGAGGCACCAAACCAAACATCTCTCATCTCCACATGGGCAGCTTTCTTACTGGGATGTATCAAACACTTCAGGTAGGAGAGTTCCGCAGGGCCACTGAACAACCAGCACATTCCAAGGTCTCCATGGACCCAAACGCACATTATGACGCATCCTCAGGAGAGGCCATTTCATCTCAGCCCCCTGGGTCGCGTGTTCCAGAGGCAGCAGATCAAACATATCTTGTCGCTAATAGCAAATGGGAATGCGAGGCATGCAGTACAGGGATCCATCCTTCGAACCCTGCTCTCCAGTCCTTCCATATGGTATGTCCTGGAGCCATGCAACAGGACTCAAATGTCCCGCAGAAGGAAACCTTGTGGTTTGGGGCAACCTCCAAACTCAGCGTGGGAAAACTTCCTTGGCCTCATGAGGCCCCCACTTCATGAAGGTGCCATCATGGACACATACTCCAGCCTCAGCCAACGTCTGATCCTCAGCCTGACTTCAGATGCAGGAGATTTTGATTCAGCCTCTGCAGAGTGGGCCTGCTCTGCCCTTGGCTCCAATCCTCACACTAGCTTGTGTTTTCAGACTTCCGTCCTCAAACTCCTGGCCCACAAACCCTCCCTACTGGGAATTCTGGGGCCACAATGAAGCACTGTGCCTGCCTCCCAGGAGAAAAACCTTGTCTATGGCGCTGCCCAGAAACCCCAAATGAGGATCAAACTGCTTGGCCCTCGGCAACACCCCAATTGCATAGGCTACCTTAAACAGTGATGCTCTGTCGCAAATAGCCTGAGCCCAGACCTTCCAACAGACACCGACACAGCTGGCTGCACACCCAGCACATTGGACCCGCCACTGCCTTAGGCCACCATCCATTCCCAACCTGGGTTTTCAGTCATCGGAACCTAGACCTTATCGCCAATCCCTGCACAGGGGGGAACCTGATGCACAAGTCAGAACCCCTCCTTCCCCATGGCAAGAAACCTTGCTGCTGGCAGTGAGTCAAACCTTCAGTGTAGGAGAAAACGGCATGGCCCATGAGGCCACGCCCAAGCGTGAGGGCCGCCTTGGGCACAAACACACATTGTGACCCTCAGCGTGAGTACCTTATTCAAGTAACGCCTCTCAGTGACTGGACCAAGAGCCCGCATATGTGGCTTGCCATTCCCATAGGCACCCAGGACTAACTAGATGGTGTGTATTCCAGTTGAGGGAACCCACTGCTGTGCTCTAGAGTCCCTCTCCTGGGGGGTCCCCTGTGGCAGAAAACAGTACTCTTCATTCCCACAGAATGAACACAAACACTTGGGAGCTTGGACAATCCCCCGAGAGGAAGGCTCTTCCTCGGCCTCTGAGACAACCCCTACCCTGACCGGACACTGTAAACGCAACACCCAGAGACAAAATCCTGAGTGACTGCCTCCCACTTGCCCTACTTTGATTTCCAGAGGATCTCCCCTCACGGACTAGAGATCAGGCCTGCCATTACATTGGCCCCTAGCTGAGCCAAGTTTGCTTTTTCAGACATCTGTCCCCACAGCCCTGGCAAACACAGCCTCTAGGCTGGGTCCTCTGGAGCCATACCACAGGACCGTGCCTGCTCTCTCCTGGGAAACTGTGTCCATTCCTTTGGCCACACACCTCCAGAATATGAGAAACCTCAAGGCCTCCGAGGACATCCCACTACTGGGAGCCTCACTGGACTCACAGGGGCATTTGGACACAAGCTGAGCAGCTACATCCATGAATGCATGCACACAGATGTCAACAGAGATAGAAGGTTGAGCCGGACAGGCCTTTAGGCCGTAGTCTCAACTCTTGCTTGGGTTTCCAGGTGTCACTCCTCAGAGGCTTTGGTTCGAAGAACAGGGTATGGGGCTTTCCTGAGGCACGGAACAGAACTCCTCTCGTCTCCACATGGGAAGTTTCCTTGTTGGAGCCGTGTCAAACACCTCATGTTGGAGAATCCTGCAGAGTCCCTGAGCCACCTCCACATTCCAAGGTCTCCCAGGCCACCAAGCCACAGTAGGACTCATCTTCAGGAGAGACCATTTCAACTCTCCCCTCTGGGTAGCTCACCCAGGAGCCCGCAGATTGAGCCTGCCTTGTCCTGACTAAAATGTGGGAATATGAGTTGGCGTTCCCAGGCATCCATGCTTATACACCTGCTCTCGAGTCTTTCTATATGGGGCCTCTTGGAACCATCCAATAGGACTCGACTGTCGTGCAGAAGGTAACCTTCAGTTTTGGAGCAGTTCACAAATCCCATCGTAGGCAAATCTTTCTGGCCTCATGAAGCCCCCACACCCTTCAGGAAGAGGCCATGCTGGACGAGAACTCTAGCCTGAGGCACGTCTCATAGTTGACATGACCTCAGTGCAGGAGATCTCGATTCAGCCTAAGCAGAGTGGGCCTGCCGTGCCCTCGGTCCCAAACCTCACGCTAGCTTGTTTTTTCAGACTTCCTTCCTCAAACTCCTGGCAAACAAGCCCTCCGGACTAGGAACTCCAGAACAAAAACCCAGCCAAGTTTCTGCCCAACGGAAGAAAAACGTTTCCCTGTGGGGCTCTCCAGAAAACCCAGATGAGGATCAACCTGCTCGGGCCTCGACGGTACCCGAACTGGATAGGCTGCTCTGGGCACTCATGCTCTGCCTGACACAGCCTGAAGCCAGACGTCCAGACAGACAAGGAGACAGCTGGCCGCACACCCAGCACTTCGGACACGCCATGGTCTTATGCCGTCACCTCATCCTAACCTTGGTTTTCAGATATCTGAACCTAGACATTATATCAATTCTCCACACAGCTGGGTATAGCAAGCACAAAACAGAACTCCTCCTTCCCCATGGCTGTCAAGCTTGCTATTGGCATGGAGTCACACCTTCAGGGTGGGAGAAACCTTCATGGCCCTTGATGCCACGCCCAAACTTGAGTGCTGCTTGGGCACAAATTCACACTGTGACCCTCAGCATGAGCCCCATGTCAAAGAAAGGCCTGTCAGGGCCTGGACCAAGAGCCCACATATGGGGCTTGCCAAGCCCCTATGCACCCAATCCTCACCACGGTTTGAATTTTCCAGTCGCCCCGCCCGTACCTGGAGCTCTGCTCTGGAATCCCTTTCTTGGAGAGACCCATGAGCCAGACAACACGACTCCACCCTTCCCACAAAATGACCCCAAACTCTTGGGAGCTGGGACAAATCCCAAGAGAGGGATACTCGTCCACAGTACCTGAGGCCACCGCTCCAATCCACGGCTATCCCGGACACAACATCCAGAGACAAAAGCCTGAAGGAACGCCTCCCACTCGCCCTTGTTTCAGAGGCCCAGGAGCTCCCTCTCGGGCTGTACATCCGGCCTGCCATACCCTAGGCGCCACTCATAAGCTGAGTTTGTGTATTCAGACTTCTGTGCCCACAGCCTGGACCCACACAACATCCAGGCTAGGGCCTCTGGTCCAAACAGCGAAAGATTGTGCCTGCCCTCTCCAAGGAAAGTGTGCCCAATCCATTGACCACAACCCTACAGGTTAGGGAAAAGCTCCAAGGTCCCTGAGGCCATCAATAGTATAGGCCACCCTGGACTAAGAGGGGCTCTCTGACACCAGCGGAGCAACTATCTCCACTTAGACTCTCAGACAGTGTCCCCAGAGACAGAAGGTTGAAATGGACAGGCCCCCAGGCCCTAATCTGAACCTTAGCTTTGGTTTCCATGTTTCCGTTCTCAGAGGACTGTTTTCGTAGACCAGCACATGGGGCTTTTCTGAGGCACCAAACCAAACATCTCTCATCTCCACATGGGCAGCTTTCTTACTGGGATGTATCAAACACTTCAGGTAGGAGAGTTCCGCAGGGCCACTGAACAACCAGCACATTCCAAGGTCTCCATGGACCCAAACGCACATTATGACGCATCCTCAGGAGAGGCCATTTCATCTCAGCCCCCTGGGTCGCGTGTTCCAGAGGCAGCAGATCAAACATATCTTGTCGCTAATAGCAAATGGGAATGCGAGGCATGCAGTACAGGGATCCATCCTTCGAACCCTGCTCTCCAGTCCTTCCATATGGTATGTCCTGGAGCCATGCAACAGGACTCAAATGTCCCGCAGAAGGAAACCTTGTGGTTTGGGGCAACCTCCAAACTCAGCGTGGGAAAACTTCCTTGGCCTCATGAGGCCCCCACTTCATGAAGGTGCCATCATGGACACATACTCCAGCCTCAGCCAACGTCTGATCCTCAGCCTGACTTCAGATGCAGGAGATTTTGATTCAGCCTCTGCAGAGTGGGCCTGCTCTGCCCTTGGCTCCAATCCTCACACTAGCTTGTGTTTTCAGACTTCCGTCCTCACACTCCTGGCCCACAAACCCTCCCTACTGGGAATTCTGGGGCCACAATGAAGCACTGTGCCTGCCTCCCAGGAGAAAAACCTTGTCTATGGCGCTGCCCAGAAACCCCAAATGAGGATCAAACTGCTTGGCCCTCGGCAACACCCCAATTGCATAGGCTACCTTAAACAGTGATGCTCTGTCGCAAATAGCCTGAGCCCAGACCTTCCAACAGACACCGACACAGCTGGCTGCACACCCAGCACATTGGACCCGCCACTGCCTTAGGCCACCATCCATTCCCAACCTGGGTTTTCAGTCATCGGAACCTAGACCTTATCTCCAATCTCTGCACAGGGGGGAACCTGATGCACAAGTCAGAACCCCACCTTCCCCATGGCAAGAAACCTTGCTGCTGGTAGTGAGTCAAACCTTCAGTGTAGGAGAAAACGGCATGGCCCATGAGGCCACGCCCAAGCGTGAGGGCCGCCTTGGGCACAAACACACATTGTGACCCTCAGCGTGAGTACCTTATTCAAGTAACGCCTCTCAGTGACTGGACCAAGAGCCCGCATATGTGGCTTGCCATTCCCATAGGCACCCAGGACTAACTAGATGGTGTGTATTCCAGTTGAGGGAACCCACTGCTGTGCTCTAGAGTCCCTCTCCTGGGGGGTCCCCTGTGGCAGAAAACAGTACTCTTCATTCCCACAGAATGAACACAAACACTTGGGAGCTTGGACAATCCCCCGAGAGGAAGGCTCTTCCTCGGCCTCTGAGACAACCCCTACCCTGACCGGACACTGTAAACGCAACACCCAGAGACAAAATCCTGAGTGACTGCCTCCCACTTGCCCTACTTTGATTTCCAGAGGATCTCCCCTCACGGACTAGAGATCAGGCCTGCCATTACATTGGCCCCTAGCTGAGCCAAGTTTGCTTTTTCAGACATCTGTCCCCACAGCCCTGGCAAACACAGCCTCTAGGCTGGGTCCTCTGGAGCCATACCACAGGACCGTGCCTGCTCTCTCCTGGGAAACTGTGTCCATTCCTTTGGCCACACACCTCCAGAATATGAGAAACCTCAAGGCCTCCGAGGACATCCCACTACTGGGAGCCTCACTGGACTCACAGGGGCATTTGGACACAAGCTGAGCAGCTACATCCATGAATGCATGCACACAGATGTCAACAGAGATAGAAGGTTGAGCCGGACAGGCCTTTAGGCCGTAGTCTCAACTCTTGCTTGGGTTTCCAGGTGTCACTCCTCAGAGGCTTTGGTTCGAAGAACAGGGTATGGGGCTTTCCTGAGGCACGGAACAGAACTCCTCTCGTCTCCACATGGGAAGTTTCCTTGTTGGAGCCGTGTCAAACACCTCATGTTGGAGAATCCTGCAGAGTCCCTGAGCCACCTCCACATTCCAAGTTCTCCCAGGCCACCAAGCCACAGTAGGACTCATCTTCAGGAGAGACCATTTCAACTCCCCCTCTGGGTAGCTCACCCAGGAGCCCGCAGATTGAGCCTGCCTTGTCCTGACTAAAATGTGGGAATATGAGGTGGCGTTCCCAGGCATCCATGCTTATACACCTGCTCTCGAGTCTTTCCATATGGGGCCTCTTGGAACCATCCAATAGGACTCGACTGTCGTGCAGAAGGTAACCTTCAGTTTTGGAGCAGTTCACAAATCCCATCGTAGGCAAATCTTTCTGGCCTCATGAAGCCCCCACACCCTTCAGGAAGAGGCCATGCTGGACGAGAACTCTAGCCTGAGGCACGTCTCATAGTTGACATGACCTCAGTGCAGGAGATCTCGATTCAGCCTAAGCAGAGTGGGCCTGCCGTGCCCTCGGTCCCAAACCTCACGCTAGCTTGTTTTTTCAGACTTCCTTCCTCAAACTCCTGGCAAACAAGCCCTCCGGACTAGGAACTCCAGAACCAAAACCCAGCCAAGCTTCTGCCCAACGGAAGAAAAACGTGTCCCTGTGGGGCTCTCCAGAAAACCCAGATGAGGATCAACCTGCTCGGGCCTCGACGGTACCCGAACTGGATAGGCTGCTCTGGGCACTCATGCTCTGCCTGACACAGCCTGAAGCCAGACGTCCAGACAGACAAGGAGACAGCTGGCCGCACACCCAGCACTTCGGACACGCCATGGTCTTATGCCGTCACCTCATCCTAACCTTGGTTTTCAGATATCTGAACCTAGACATTATATCAATTCTCCACACAGCTGGGTATAGCAAGCACAAAACAGAACTCCTCCTTCCCCATGGCTGTCAAGCTTGCTATTGGCATGGAGTCACACCTTCAGGGTGGGAGAAACCTTCATGGCCCTTGATGCCACGCCCAAACTTGAGTGCTGCTTGGGCACAAATTCACACTGTGACCCTCAGCATGAGCCCCATGTCAAAGAAAGGCCTGTCAGGGCCTGGACCAAGAGCCCACATATGGGGCTTGCCAAGCCCCTATGCACCCAATCCTCACCACGGTTTGAATTTTCCAGTCGCCCCGCCCGTACCTGGAGCTCTGCTCTGGAATCCCTTTCTTGGAGAGACCCATGAGCCAGACAACACGACTCCACCCTTCCCACAAAATGACCCCAAACTCTTGGGAGCTGGGACAAATCCCCAGAGAGGGATACTCGTCCACAGTACCTGAGGCCAACGCTCCAATCCACGGCTATCCCGGACACAACATCCAGAGACAAAAGCCTGAAGGAACGGCTCCCACTCGCCCTTGTTTCAGAGGCCCAGGAGCTCCCTCTCGGGCTGTACATCCGGCCTGCCATACCCTAGGCGCCACTCATAAGCTGAGTTTGTGTATTCAGACTTCTGTGCCCACAGCCTGGACCCACACAACATCCAGGCTAGGGCCTCTGGTCCAAACAGCGAAAGATTGTGCCTGCCCTCTCCAAGGAAAGTGTGCCCAATCCATTGACCACAACCCTACAGGTTAGGGAAAAGCTCCAAGGTCCCTGAGGCCATCAATAGTATAGGCCACCCTGGACTAAGAGGGGCTCTCTGACACCAGCGGTGCAACTATCTCCACTCAGACTCTCAGACAGTGTCCCCAGAGACAGAAGGTTGAAATGGACAGGCCCCCAGGCCCTAATCTGAACCTTAGCTTTGGTTTCCATGTTTCCGTTCTCAGAGGACTGTTTTCGTAGACCAGCACATGGGGCTTTTCTGAGGCACCAAACCAAACCTCTCTCATCTCCACATGGGCAGCTTTCTTACTGGGATGTATCAAACACTTCAGGTAGGAGAGTTCCGCAGGGCCACTGAACAACCAGCACATTCCAAGGTCTCCATGGACCCAAACGCACATTATGACGCATCCTCAGGAGAGGCCATTTCATCTCAGCCCCCTGGGTCGCGTGTTCCAGAGGCAGCAGATCAAACATATCTTGTCGCTAATAGCAAATGGGAATGCGAGGCATGCAGTACAGGGATCCATCCTTCGAACCCTGCTCTCCAGTCCTTCCATATGGTATGTCCTGGAGCCATGCAACAGGACTCAAATGTCCCGCAGAAGGAAACCTTGTGGTTTCGGGCAACCTCCAAACTCAGCGTGGGAAAAATTCCTTGGCCTCATGAGGCCCCCACTTCATGAAGGTGCCATCATGGACACATACTCCAGCCTCAGCCAACGTCTGATCCTCAGCCTGACTTCAGATGCAGGAGATTTTGATTCAGCCTCTGCAGAGTGGGCCTGCTCTGCCCTTGGCTCCAATCCTCACACTAGCTTGTGTTTTCAGACTTCCGTCCTCAAACTCCTGGCCCACAAACCCTCCCTACTGGGAATTCTGGGGCCACAATGAAGCACTGTGCCTGCCTCCCAGGAGAAAAACCTTGTCTATGGCGCTGCCCAGAAACCCCAAATGAGGATCAAACTGCTTGGCCCTCGGCAACACCCCAATTGCATAGGCTACCTTAAACAGTGATGCTCTGTCGCAAATAGCCTGAGACCAGACCTTCCAACAGACACCGACACAGCTGGCTGCACACCCAGCACATTGGACCCGCCACTGCCTTAGGCCACCATCCATTCCCAACCTGGGTTTTCAGTCATCGGAACCTAGACCTTATCTCCAATCCCTGCACAGGGGGGAACCTGATGCACAAGTCAGAACCCCTCCTTCCCCATGGCAAGAAACCTTGCTGCTGGCAGTGAGTCAAACCTTCAGTGTAGGAGAAAACGGCATGGCCCATGAGGCCACGCCCAAGCGTGAGGGCCGCCTTGGGCACAAACACACATTGTGACCCTCAGCGTGAGTACCTTATTCAAGTAACGCCTCTCAGTGACTGGACCAAGAGCCCGCATATGTGGCTTGCCATGCCCATAGGCACCCAGGACTAACTAGATGGTGTGTATTCCAGTTGAGGGAACCCACTACTGTGCTCTAGAGTCCCTCCCCTGGGGTGTCCCTTGTGGCAGAAAACAGTACTCTTCATTCCCACAGAATGAACACAAACACTTGGGAGCTTGGACAATCCCCCGAGAGGAAGGCTCTTCCTTGGCCTCTGAGACAACCCCTACCCTGACCGGACACTGTAAACGCAACACCCAGAGACAAAATCCTGAGTGACTGCCTCCCACTTGCCCTACTTTGATTTCCAGAGGATCTCCCCTCACGGACTAGAGATCAGGCCTGCCATTACATTGGCCCCTAGCTGAGCCAAGTTTGCTTTTTCAGACCTCTGTCCCCACAGCCCTGGCAAACACAGCCTCTAGGCTGGGTCCTCTGGAGCCATACCACAGGACCGTGCCTGCTCTCTCCTGGGAAACTGTGTCCATTCCTTTGGCCACACACCTCCAGAATATGAGAAACCTCAAGGCCTCCGAGGACATCCCACTTCTGGGAGCCTCACTGGACTCACAGGGGAATTCGGACACAAGCTGAGCAGCTACATCCATGAATGCATGCACACAGATGTCAACAGAGATAGAAGGTTGAGCCGGACAGGCCTTTAGGCCGTAGTCTCAACTCTTGCTTGGGTTTCCAGGTGTCACTCCTCAGAGGCTTTGGTTCGAAGAACAGGGTATGGGGCTTTCCTGAGGCACGGAACAGAACTCCTCTCGTCTCCACATGGGAAGTTTCCTTGTTGGAGCCGTGTCAAACACCTCATGTTGGAGAATCCTGCAGAGTCCCTGAGCCACCTCCACATTCCAAGGTCTCCCAGGCCACCAAGCCACAGTAGGACTCATCTTCAGGAGAGACCATTTCAACTCTCCCCTCTGGGTAGCTCACCCAGGAGCCCGCAGATTGAGCCTGCCTTGTCCTGACTAAAGAGTGGGAATATGAGGTGGCGTTACCAGGCATCCATGCTTATACACCTGCTCTCGAGTCTTTCCATATGGGGCCTCTTGGAACCATCCAATAGGACTCGACTGTCGTGCAGAAGGTAACCTTCAGTTTTGGAGCAGTTCACAAATCCCATCGTAGGCAAATCTTTCTGGCCTCATGAAGCCCCCACACCCTTCAGGAAGAGGCCATGCTGGACGAGAACTCTAGCCTGAGGCACGTCTCATAGTTGACATGACCTCAGTGCAGGAGATCTCGATTCAGCCTAAGCAGAGTGGGCCTGCCGTGCCCTCGGTCCCAAACCTCACGCTAGCTTGTGTTTTCCGACTTCCTTCCTCACACTCCTGGCAAACAAGCCCTCTGGACTAGGAACTCCAGAACAAAAACCCAGCCAAGTTTCTGCCCAACGGAAGAAAAACGTTTCCCTGTGGGGCTCTCCAGAAAACCCAGATGAGGATCAACCTGCTCGGGCCTCGACGGTACCCGAACTGGATGGGCTGCTCTGGGCACTCATGCTCTGCCTGACACAGCCTGAAGCCAGACGTCCAGACAGACAAGGAGACAGCTGGCCGCACACCCAGCACTTCGGACACGCCATGGTCTTATGCCGTCACCTCATCCTAACCTTGGTTTTCAGATATCTAAACCTAGACATTATATCAATTCTCCACACAGCTGGGTATAGCAAGCACAAAACAGAACTCCCCCTTCCCCATGGCTGTCAAGCTTGCTCTTGGCATGGAGTCACACCTTCAGGGTGGGAGAAACCTTCATGGCCCCTGATGCCACGCCCAAACTTGAGTGCTGCTTGGGCACAAATTCACACTGTGACCCTCAGCATGAGCCCCATGTCAAAGAAAGGCCTGTCAGGGCCTGGACCAAGAGCCCACATATGGGGATTGCCAAGCCCCTATGCACCCAATCCTCACCACGGTTTGAATTTTCCAGTCGCCCCGTGCGTACCTGGAGCTCTGCTCTGGAATCCCTTTCTTGGAGAGACCCATGAGCCAGACAACACGACTCCACCCTTCCCACAAAATGACCCCAAACTCTTGGGAGCTGGGACAAATCCCCAGAGAGGGATACTCGTCCACAGTACCTGAGGCCAACGCTCCAATCCACGGCTATCCCGGACACAACATCCAGAGACAAAAGCCTGAAGGAACGCCTCCCACTCGCCCTTGTTTCAGAGGCCCAGGAGCTCCCTCTCGGGCTGTACATCCGGCCTGCCATATCCTAGGCGCCACTCATAAGCTGAGTTTGTGTATTCAGACTTCTGTGCCCAAAGCCTGGACCCACACAACATCCAGGCTAGGGCCTCTGGAACAAACAGCGAAAGATTGTGCCTACCCTCTCCAAGGAAAGTGTGCCCAAACCATTGACAACAACGCTACAGGTTAGGGAAAAGCTCCAAGGTCCCTGAGTCCATTAATAGTATAGGCCACCCTGGACTAAGAAGGGCTCTCTGACACCAGCGGAGCAACTATCTCCACTTAGACTCTCAGACTGTGTCCCAGGAGACAGAAGGTTGAAATGGACAGGCCCCCAGGCCGTAATCTGAACCTTAGCTTTGGTTTCCATGTTTCCGTTCTCAGATGACTGTTTTTGTAGACCAGCACCTGGGGCTTTTCTGAGGCACCAAACCAAACCTCTCTCATCTCCACATGGGCAGCTTTTTTACTGGGATGTATCAAACCCTTCTGGTAGGAGAGTTCCGCAGGGCCACTGAACAACCAGCACATTCCAAGGCTCCATGGACCCAAACACACATTATGACGCATCCTCAGGAGAGGCCATTTCATCTCAGCCCCCTGGGTCGCGTGTTCCAGAGGCAGCAGATCAAACATATCTTGTCGCTAATAGCCAAAGGGAATGCGAGACATGGTGTACTGGGTTCCATCCTTCGAACCCTGCTCTCCAGTCCTTCCATATGGTATGTCCTGGAGCCATGCAACAGGACTCGAATGTCCCGCATAAGGAAACCTTGTGGTTTGGGGCAACCTCCAAACTCAGCGTGGGAAAACTTCCTTGGCCTCATGAGGCCCCCACTTCATGAAGGTGCCATCATGGACACATACTCCAGCCTCAGCCAACGTCTGATCCTCAGCCTGACTTCAGATGCAGGAGATTTTGATTCAGCCTCTGCAGAGTGGGCCTGCTCTGCCCTTGGCTCCAATCCTCACACTAGCTTGTGTTTTCAGACATCCCTCCTCACACACCTGGCCCACAAACCCTCCCTACTGGGAATTCTGGGGCCACAATGAAGCACTGTGCCTGCCTCCCAGGAGAAAAACCTTGTCTATGGCGCTGCCCAGAAACCACAAATGAGGATCAAACTGCTTGGCCTTCGGCAACACCCTAATTGCATAGGCTACCTTAAACACTGATGCTCTGTCGCAAATAGCCTGAGCCCTACCTTCCAACAGACACCGACACAGCTGGCTGCACACCCAGCACATTGGACCCGCCACTGCCTTAGGCCACCATCCATTCCCAACCTGGGTTTTCAGTCATCGGAACCTAGACCTTATCTCCAATCTCTGCACAGGGGGGAACCTGATGCACAAGTCAGAACCCCTCCTTCCCCATTGCAAGAAACCTTGGTGCTGGCAGTGAGTCAAACCTTCAGTGTAGGAGAAAACGGCATGGCCCATGAGGCCACGCCCAAGCGTGAGGGCCGCCTTGGGCACAAACACACATTGTGACCCTCAGCGTGAGTACCTTATTCAAGTAACGCCTCTCAGTGACTGGACCAAGAGCCCGCATATGTGGCTTGCCATGCCCATAGGCACCCAGGACTAACTAGATGGTGTGTATTCCAGTTGAGGGAACCCACTGCTGTGCTCTAGAGTCCCTCTACTGGGGGGTCCCCTGTGGCAGAAAACAGTACTCTTCATTCCCACAGAATGAACACAAACTCTTGGGAGCTTGGACAATCCCCCGAGAGGAAGGCTCTTCCTCGGCCTCTGAGACAACCCCTACCCTGACCGGACACTGTAAACGCAACACCCAGAGACAAAATCCTGAGTGACTGCCTCCCACTTGCCCTACTTTGATTTACAGAGGATCTCCCCTCACAGACTAGAGATCAGGCCTGCCATTACATTGGCCCCTAGCTGAGCCAAGTTTGCTTTTTCAGACATCTGTCCCCACAGCCCTGGCAAACACAGCCTCTAGGCTGGGTCCTCTGGAGCCATACCACAGGACCGTGCCTGCTCTCTCCTGGGAAATTGTGTCCATTCCTTTGGCCACACACCTCCAGAATATGAGAAACCTCAAGGCCTCCGAGGACATCCCACTACTGGGAGCCTCACTGGACTCACAGGGGCATTCGGACACAAGCTGAGCAGCTACATCCATGAATGCATGCACACAGATGTCAAAAGAGATAGAAGGTTGAGCCGGACAGGCCTTTAGGCCGTAGTCTCAACTCTTGCTTTGGTTTCCTTGTGTCACTCCTCAGAGGCTTTGGTTCGAAGAACAGGGTATGGGGTTTTCCTGAGGCACGGAACAGAACCCCTCTCGTCTCCACATGGGAAGTTTCCTTGTTGGAGCCGTGTCAAACACCTCATGTTGGAGAATCCTGCAGAGTCCCTGAGCCACCTCCACATTCCAAGGTCTCCCAGGCCACCAAGCCACAGTAGGACTCATCTTCAGGAGAGTCCATTTCAACTCTCCCCTCTGGGTAGCTCACCCAGGAGCCCGCAGATTGAGCCTGCCTTGTCCTGACTAAAATGTGGGAATATGAGGTGGCGTTCGCAGGCATCCATGCTTAGACACCTGCTCTCGAGGCTTTCCATATGGGGCCTCTTGGAACCATCCAATAGGACTCGACTGTCGTGCAGAAGGTAACCTTCAGTTTTGGAGCAGTTCACAAATCCCATCGTAGGCAAAATTTTCTGGCCTCATGAAGCCCCCACACCCTTCAGGCAGAGGCCATGCTGGACGAGAACTCTAGCCTGAGGCACGTCTCATAGTTGACATGACCTCAGTGCAGGAGATCTCGATTCAGCCTAAGCAGAGTGGGCCTGCCGTGCCCTCGGTCCCAAACCTCACGCTAGCTTGTGTTTTCCGACTTCCTTCCTCACACTCCTGGCAAACAAGCCCTCCGGACTAGGAACTCCGGAACCAAAACCCAGCCCAGTGTCTGCCCAATGGAAGAAAAACGTTTCCCTGTGGGGCTCTCCAGAAAACCCAGATGAGGATCAACCTGCTCGGGCCTCGACGGAACCCAAACTGGATAGGCTGCTCTGGGCACTCGTGCTCTGCCTGACACAGCCTGAAGCCAGACGTCCAGACAGACAAGAAGACAGCTGGCCGCACACCCAGCACTTCGGACACGCCATGGTCTTATGCCGTCACCTCATCCTAACCTTGGTTTTCAGATATCTGAACCTAGACATTATATCAATTCTCCACACAGCTGGGTATAGCAAGCACAAAACAGAACTCCCCCTTCCCCATGGCTGTCAAGCTTGCTCTTGGCATGGAGTCACACCTTCAGGGTGGGAGAAACCTTCATGGCCCCTGATGCCACGCCCAAACTTGAGTGCTGCTTGGGCACAAATTCACACTGTGACCCTCTGCATGAGCCCCATGTCAAAGAAAGGCCTGTCAGGGCCTGGACCAAGAGCCCACATATGGGGCTTGCCAAGCCCCTATGCACCCAATCCTCACCACGGTTTGAATTTTCCAGTCGCCCCGCCCGTACCTGGAGCTCTGCTCTGGAATCCCTTTCTTGGAGAGACCCATGAGCCAGACAACACGACTCCACCCTTCCCACAAAATGACCCCAAACTCTTGGGAGCTGGGACAAATCCCCAGAGAGGGATACTCGTCCACAGTACCTGAGGCCACCGCTCCAATCCACGGCTATCCCGGACACAACATCCAGAGACAAAACCCTGAAGGAAAGCCTCCCACTCCCCCTTGTTTCAGAGGCCCAGGAGCTCCCTCTCGGGCTGTACATCCGGCCTGCCATACCCTAGGCGCCACTCATAAGCTGAGTTTGTGTATTCAGACTTCTGTGCCCACAGCCTGGACCCACACAACATCCAGGCTAGGGCCTCTGGACCAAACAGCGAAAGATTGTGCCTGCCCTCTCCAAGGAAAGTGTGCCCAATCCATTGACCACAACCCTACAGGTTAGGGAAAAGCTCCAAGGTCCCTGAGGCCATCAATAGTATAGGCCACCCTGGACTAAGAGGGGCTCTCTGACACCAGCGGAGCAACTATCTCCACTTAGACTCTGAGACAGTGTCCCCAGAGACAGAAGGTTGAAATGGTCAGCCCCCCAGGCCCTAATCGGAACCTTAGCTTTGGTTTCCATGTTTCCGTTCTCAGAGGACTGTTTTCGTAGTCCAGCACATGGGGCTTTTCTGAGGCACCAAACCAAACCTCTCTCATCTCCACATGGGCAGCTTTCTTACTGGGATGTATCAAACACTTCAGGTAGGATAGTTCTGCAGGGCCACTGAACAACCAGCACATTCCAAGGTCTCCATGGACCCAAACGCACATTATGACGCATCCTCAGGAGAGGCCATTTCAACTCAGCCCCCTGGGTCGCGTGTTCCAGAGGCAGCAGATCAAACATATCTTGTCGCTAATAGCCAATGGGAATGCGAGGCATGCTGTACAGGGATCCATCCTTCGAACCCTGCTCTCCTGTCCTTCCATATGGTATGTCCTGGAGCCATGCAACAGGACTCGAAAGTCCCGTATAAGGAAACCTTGTGGTTTGGGGCAACCTCCAAACTCAGCGTGGGAAAACTTCCTTGGCCTCATGAGGCCCCCACTTCATGAAGGTGCCATCATGGACACATACTCCAGCCTCAGCCAACGTCTGATCCTCAGCCTGACTTCAGATGCAGGAGATTTTGATTCAGCCTCTGCAGAGTGGGCCTGCTCTGCCCTTGGCTCCAATCCTCACACTAGCTTGTGTTTTCAGACATCCCTAATCACACACCTGGCCCACAAACCCTCCCTACTGGAAATTCTGTGGCCACAATGAAGCACTGTGCCTGCCTTTCAGGAGAAAAACATTCTCTATGGCGCTGCCCAGAAACCCCAAATGAGGATCAAACTGCTTGGCCCTCGGCAACACCCCAATTGCATAGGCTACCTTAAACACTGATGCTCTGTCGCAAATAGCCTGAGCCCTACCTTCCAACAGACACCGACACAGCTGGCTGCACACCCAGCACATTGGACCCGCCACTGCTTTAGGCCACCATCCATTCCCAACCTGGGTTTTCAGTCATCGGAACCTAGACCTTATCTCCAATCCCTGCACAGGGGGGAACCTGATGCACAAGTCAGAACCCCTCCTTCCCCATTGCAAGAAACCTTGGTGCTGGCAGTGAGTCAAACCTTCAGTGTAGGAGAAAACGGCATGGCCCATGAGGCCACGCCCGAGCGTGAGGGCCGCCTTGGGCACAAACACACATTGTGACCCTCAGCGTGAGTACCTTATTCAAGTAACGCCTCTCAGTGACTGGACCAAGAGCCCGCATATGTGGCTTGCCATGCCCATAGGCACCCAGGACTAACTAGATGGTGTGTATTCCAGTTGAGGGAACCCACTGCTGTGCTCTAGAGTCCCTCTACTGGGGGGTCCCCTGTGGCAGAAAACAGTACTCTTCATTCCCACAGAATGAACAGAAACACTTGGGAGCTTGGACAATCCCCCTAGAGGAAGGCTCTTCCTCGGCCTCTGAGACAACCCCTACCCTGACCGGACACTGTAAACGCAACACCCAGAGACAAAATCCTGAGTGACTGCCTCCCACTTGCCCTACTTTGATTTCCAGAGGATCTCCCCTCACGGACTAGAGATCAGGCCTGCCATTACATTGGCCCCTAGCTGAGCCAAGTTTGCTTTTTCAGACATCTGTCCCCACAGCCCTGGCAAACACAGCCTCTAGGCTGGGTCCTCTGGAGCCATACCACAGGACCGTGCCTGCTCTCTCCTGGGAAATTGTGTCCATTCCTTTGGCCACACACCTCCAGAATAAGAGAGACCTCAAGGCCTCCGAGGACATCCCACTACTGGGAGCCTCACTGGACTCACAGGGGCATTTGGACACAAGCTGAGCAGCTACATCCATGAATTCATGCACACAGATGTCAACAGAGATAGAAGGTTGAGCCGGACAGGCCTTTAGGCCGTAGTCTCAACTCTTGCTTTGGTTTCCTTGTGTCACTCCTCAGAGGCTTTGGTTCGAAGAACAGGGTATGGGGTTTTCCTGAGGCACGGAACAGAACCCCTCTCGTCTCCACATGGGAAGTTTCCTTGTTGGAGCCGTGTCAAACACCTCATGTTGGAGAATCCTGCAGAGTCCCTGAGCCACCTCCACATTCCAAGGTCTCCCAGGCCACCAAGCCACAGTAGGACTCATCTTCAGGAGAGACCATTTCAACTCTCCCCTCTGGGTAGCTCACCCAGGAGCCCGCAGATTGAGCCTGCCTTGTCCTGACTAAAGAGTGGGAATATGAGGTGGCGTTCGCAGGCATCCATGCTTAGACACCTGCTCTCGAGGCTTTCCATATGGGGCCTCTTGGAACCATCCAATAGGACTCGACTGTCGTGCAGAAGGTAACCTTCAGTTTTGGAGCAGTTCACAAATCCCATCGTAGGCAAAATTTTCTGGCCTCATGAAGCCCCCACACCCTTCAGGAAGAGGCCATGCTGGACAAAAACTCTAGCCTGAGGCACGTCTCATAGTTGACATGACCTCAGTGCAGGAGATCTCGATTCAGCCTCTGCAGAGTGGGCCTGCCGTGCCCTCGGTCCCAAACCTCATGCTAGCTTGTGTTTTCCGACTTCCTTCCTCACACTCCTGGCAAACAAGCCCTCCGGACTAGGAACTCTGGAACCAAAACCCAGCCCAGTCTCTTCCCAATGGAAGAAAAACGTTTCCCTGTGGGGCTCTCCAGAAAACCCAGATGAGGATCAACCTGCTCGGGCCTCGACGGAACCCAAACTGGATAGGCTGCTCTGGGCACTCGTGCTCTGCCTGACACAGCCTGAAGCCAGACGTCCAGACAGACAAGGAGACAGCTGGCCGCACACCCAGCACTTCGGACACGCCATGGTCTTACGCCGTCACCTCATCCTAACCTTGGTTTTCAGATATCTGAACCTAGACATTATATCAATTCTCCACACAGCTGGGTATAGCAAGCACAAAACAGAACTCCCCCTTCCCCATGGCTGTCAAGCTTGCTCTTGGCATGGAGTCACACCTTCAGGGTGGGAGAAACCTTCATGGCCCCTGATGCCACGCCCAAACTTGAGTGCTGCTTGGGCACAAATTCACACTGTGACCCTCTGCATGAGCCCCATGTCAAAGAAAGGCCAATCAGGGCCTGGACCAAGAGCCCACATATGGGGCTTGCCAAGCCCCTATGCACCCAATCCTCACCACGGTTTGAATTTTCCAGTCGCCCCGCCCGTACCTGGAGCTCTGCTCTGGAATCCCTTTCTTGGAGAGACCCATGAGCCAGACAACACGACTCCACCCTTCCCACAAAATGACCCCAACTCTTGGGAGCTGGGACAAATCCCCAGAGAGGGATACTCGTCCACAGTACCTGAGGCCATCCGCTCCAATCCACGGCTATCCCGGACACAACATCCAGAGACAAAAGCCTGAAGGAACGCCTCCCACTCGCCCTTGTTTCAGAGGCCCAGGAGCTCCCTCTCGGGCTGTACATCCGGCCTGCCATACCCTAGGCGCCACTCATAAGCTGAGTTTGTGTATTCAGACTTCTGTGCCCACAGCCTGGACCCACACAACATCCAGGCTAGGGCCTCTGGACCAAACAGCGAAAGATTGTGCCTGCCCTCTCCAAGGAAAGTGTGCCCAATCCATTGACCACAACCCTACAGGTTAGGGAAAAGCTCCAAGGTCCCTGAGGCCATCAATACTATAGGCCACCCTGGACTAAGAGGGGCTCTCTGACACCAGCGGAGCAACTATCTCCACTTAGACTCTCAGACAGTGTCCCCAGAGACAGAAGGTTGAAATGGACAGGCCCCCAGGCCCTAATCTGAACCTTAGCTTTGGTTTCCATGTTTCCGTTCTCAGAGGACTGTTTTCGTAGACCAGCACATGGGGCTTTTCTGAGGCACCAAACCAAACCTCTCTCATCTCCACATGGGCAGCTTTCTTACTGGGATGTATCAAACACTTCAGGTAGGAGAGTTCTGCAGGGCCACTGAACAACCAGCACATTCCAAGGTCTCCATGGACCCAAACGCACATTATGACGCATCCTCAGGAGAGGCCATTTCAACTCAGCCCCCTGGGTCGCGTGTTCCAGAGGCAGCAGATCAAACATATCTTGTCGCTAATAGCCAATGGGAATGCGAGGCATGCTGTACAGGGATCCATCCTTCGAACCCTGCTCTCCTGTCCTTCCTTATGGTATGTCCTGGAGCCATGCAACAGGACTCGAATGTCCCGCATAAGGAAACCTTGTGGTTTGGGGCAACCTCCAAACTCAGCGTGGGAAAACTTCCTTGGCCTCATGAGGCCCCCACTTCATGAAGGTGCCATCATGGACACATACTCCAGCCTCAGCCAACGTCTGATCCTCAGCCTGACTTCAGATGCAGGAGATTTTGATTCAGCCTCTGCAGAGTGGGCCTGCTCTGCCCTTGGCTCCAATCCTCACACTAGCTTGTGTTTTCAGACATCCCTCCTCACACACCTGGCCCACAAACCCTCCCTACTGGGAATTCTGGGGCCACAATGAAGCACTGTGCCTGCCTCCCAGGAGAAAAACATTCTCTATGGCGCTGCCCAGAAACCCCAAATGAGGATCAAACTGCTTGGCCCTCGGCAACACCCCAATTGCATAGGCTACCTTAAACAGTGATGCTCTGTCGCAAATAGCCTGAGCCCTACCTTCCAACAGACACCGACACAGCTGGCTGCACACCCAGCACATTGGACCCGCCACTGCTTTAGGCCACCATCCATTCCCAACCTGGGTTTTCAGTCATCGGAACCTAGACCTTATCTCCAATCCCTGCACAGGGGAGAACCTGATGCACAAGTCAGAACCCCTCCTTCCCCCTGGCAAGAAACCTTGGTGCTGGCAGTGAGTCAAACCTTCAGTGTAGGAGAAAACGGCATGGCCCATGAGGCCACGCCCAAGCGTGAGGGCCGCCTTGGGCACAAACACACATTGTGACCCTCAGCGTGAGTACCTTATTCAAGTAACGCCTCTCAGTGACTGGACCAAGAGCCCGCATATGTGGCTTGCCATGCCCATAGGCACCCAGGACTAACTAGATGGTGTGTATTCCAGTTGAGGGAACCCACTGCTGTGCTCTAGAGTCCCTCTCCTGGGGGGTCCCCTGTGGCAGAAAACAGTACTCTTCATTCCCACAGAATGAACACAAACACTTGGGAGCTTGGACAATCCCCCGAGAGGAAGGCTCTTCCTCGGCCTCTGAGACAACCCCTACCCTGACCGGACACTGTAAACGCAACACCCAGAGACAAAATCCTGAGTGACTGCCTCCCACTTGCCCTACTTTGATTTCCAGAGGATCTCCCCTCACGGACTAGAGATCAGGCCTGCCATTACATTGGCCCCTAGCTGAGCCAAGTTTGCTTTTTCAGACATCTGTCCCCACAGCCCTGGCAAACACAGCCTCTAGGCTGGGTCCTCTGGAGCCATACCACAGGACCGTGCCTGCTCTCTCCTGGGAAATTGTGTCCATTGCTTTGGCCACACACCTCCAGAATATGAGAAACCTCAAGGCCTCCGAGGACATCCCACTACTGGGAGCCTCACTGGACTCACACGGGCATTCGGACACAAGCTGAGCAGCTATATCCATGAATGCATGCACACAGATGTCAACAGAGATAGAAGGTTGAGCCGGACAGGCCTTTAGGCCGTAGTCTCAACTCTTGCTTTGGTTTCCTTGTGTCACTCCTCAGAGGCTTTGGTTCGAAGAACAGGGTATGGGGTTTTCCTGAGGCACGGAACAGAACCCCTCTCGTCTCCACATGGGAAGTTTCCTTGTTGGAGCCGTGTCAAACACCTCATGTTGGAGAATCCTGCAGAGTCCCTGAGCCACCTCCACATTCCAAGGTCTCCCAGGCCAGCAAGCCACAGTAGGACTCATCTTCAGGAGAGTCCATTTCAACTCTCCCTTCTGGGTAGCTCACCCAGGAGCCCGCAGATTGAGCCTGCCTTGTCCTGACTAAAGATTGGGAATATGAGGTGGCGTTCCCAGGCATCCATGCTTAGACACCTGCTCTCGAGTCTTTCCATATGGGGCCTCTTGGAACCATCCAATAGGACTCGACTGTCGTGCAGAAGGTAAACTTCAGTTTTGGAGCAGTTCAAAAATCCCATCGTAGGCAAAATTTTCTGGCCTCATGAAGCCCCCACACCCTTCAGGAAGAGGCCATGCTGGACAAAAACTCTAGGCTGAGGCACGTCTCATAGTTGACATGACCTCATTGCAGGAGATCTCGATTCAGCCTCTGCAGAGTGGGCCTGCCGTGCCCTCGGTCCCAAACCTCACGCTAGCTTGTGTTTTCCGACTTCCTTCCTCACACTCCTGGCAAACAAGCCCTCCGGACTAGGAACTCCGGAACCAAAACCCAGCCCAGTGTCTGCCCAATGGAAGAAAAACGTTTCCCTGTGGGGCTCTCCAGAAAACCCAGATGAGGATCAACCTGCTCGGGCCTCGACGGAACCCAAACTGGATAGGCTGCTCTGGGCACTCGTGCTCTGCCTGACACAGCCTGAAACCAGAAGTCCAGACAGACAAGGAGACAGCTGGCCGCACACCCAGCACTTCGGACACGCCATGGTCTTACGCCGTCACCTCATCCTAACCTTGGTTTTCAGATATCTGAACCTAGACATTATATCAATTCTCCACACAGCTGGGTATAGCAAGCAAAAACAGAACTCCCCCTTCCCCATGGCTGTCAAGCTTGCTCTTGGCATGGAGTCACACCTTCAGGGTGGGAGAAACCTTCATGGCCCCGGATGCCACACCCAACTTGAGTGCTGCTTGGGCACAAATTCACACTGTGACCCTCAGCATGAGCCCCATGTCAAAGAAAGGCCTGTCAGGGCCTGGACCAAGAGCCCACATATGGGGCTTTCCAAGACCCTATGCACCCAATCCTCACCACGGTTTGAATTTTCCAGTCGCCCCGCCCGTACCTGGAGCTCTGCTCTGGAATCCCTTTCTTGGAGAGACCCATGAGCCAGACAACACGACTCCACCCTTCCCACAAAATGACCCCAAACTCTTGGGAGCTGGGACAAATCCCCAGAGAGGGATACTCGTCCACAGTACCTGAGGCCACCGCTCCAATCCACGGCTATCCCGGACACAACATCCAGAGACAAAAGCCTGAAGGAACGCCTCCCACTCGCCCTTGTTTCAGAGGCCCAGGGGCTCCCTCTCGGGCTGTACATCCGGCCTGCCATACCCTAGGCGCCACTCATAAGCTGAGTTTGTGTATTCAGACTTCTGTGCCCACAGCCTGGACCCACACAACATCCAGGCTAGGGCCTCTGGACCAAACAGCGAAAGATTGTGCCTGCCCTCTCCAAGGAAAATGTGCCCAATCCATTGACCACAACCCTACAGGTTAGGGAAAAGCTCCAAGGTCCCTGAGGCCATCAATAGTATAGGCCACCCTGGACTAAGAGGGGCTCTCTGACACCAGCGGAGCAACTATCTCCACTTAGACTCTCAGACAGTGTCCCCAGAGACAGAAGGTTGAAATGGACAGGCCCCCAGGCCCTAATCTGAACCTTAGCTTTGGTTTCCATGTTTCCGTTCTCAGAGGACTGTTTTCGTAGACCAGCACATGGGGCTTTTCTGAGGCACCAAACCAAACCTCTCTCATCTCCACATGGGCAGCTTTCTTACTGGGATGTATCAAACACTTCAGGTAGGAGAGTTCCGCAGGGCCACTGAACAACCAGCACATTCCAAGTTCTCCATGGACCCAAACGCACATTATGACGCATCCTCAGGAGAGGCCATTTCAACTCAGCCTCCTGGGTCGCGTGTTCCAGAGGCAGCAGATCAAACATATCTTGTCGCTAATAGCCAATGGGAATGCGAGGCATGCTGTACAGGGATCCATCCTTCGAACCCTGCTCTCCAGTCCTTCCATATGGTATGTCCTGGAGCCATGCAACAGGACTCGAATGTCCCGCAGAAGGAAACCTTGTGGTTTGGGGCAACCTCCAAACTCAGCGTGGGAAAACTTCCTTGGCCTCATGAGGCCCCCACTTCATGAAGGTGCCATCATGGACACATACTCCAGCCTCAGCCAACGTCTGATCCTCAGCCTGACTTCAGATGCAGGAGATTTTGATTCAGCCTCTGCAGAGTGGGCCTGCTCTGCCCTTGGCTCCAATCCTCACACTAGCTTGTGTTTTCAGACTTCCGTCCTCACACTCCTGGCCCACAAACCCTCCCTACTGGGAATTCTGGGGCCACAATGAAGCACTGTGCCTGCCTCCCAGGAGAAAAACATTGTCTGTGGCGCTGCCCAGAAACCCCAAATGAGGATCAAACTGCTTGGCCCTCGGCAACACCCCAATTGCATAGGCTACCTTAAACAGTGATGCTCTGTCGCAAATAGCCTGAGCCCAGAACTTCCAACAGACACCGACACAGCTGGCTGCACACCCAGCACATTGGACCCGCCACTGCCTTAGGCCACCATCCATTCCCAACCTGGGTTTTCAGTCATCGGAACCTAGACCTTATCTCCAATCCCTGCACAGGGGGGAACCTGATGCACAAGTCAGAACCCCTCCTTCCCCCTGGCAAGAAACCTTGCTGCTGGCAGTGAGTCAAACCTTCAGTGTAGGAGAAAACGGCATGGCCCATGAGGCCACGCCCGAGCGTGAGGGCCGCCTTGGGCACAAACACACATTGTGACCCTCAGCGTGAGTACCTTATTCAAGTAACGCCTCTCAGTGACTGGACCAAGAGCCCGCATATGTGGCTTGCCATGCCCATAGGCACCCAGGACTAACTAGATGGTGTGTATTCCAGTTGAGGGAACCCACTGCTGTGCTCTAGAGTCCCTCTCCTGGGGGGTCCCCTGTGGCAGAAAACAGTACTCTTCATTCCCACAGAATGAACACAAACACTTGGGAGCTTGGACAATCCCCCGAGAGGAAGGCTCTTCCTCGGCCTCTGAGACAACCCCTACCCTGACCGGACACTGTAAACGCAACACCCAGAGACAAAATCCTGAGTGACTGCCTCCCACTTGCCCTACTTTGATTTCCAGAGGATCTCCCCTCACGGACTAGAGGTCAGGCCTGCCATTACATTGGCCCCTAGCTGAGCCAAGTTTGCTTTTTCAGACATCTGTCCCCACAGCCCTGGCAAACACAGCCTCTAGGCTGGGTCCTCTGGAGCCATACCACAGGACCGTGCCTGCTCTCTCCTGGGAAACTGTGTCCATTCCTTTGGCCACACACCTCCAGAATATGAGAAACCTAAAGGCCTCTGAGGACATCCCACTACTGGGAGCCTCACTGGACTCACAGGGGCATTCGGACACAAGCTGAGCAGCTACATCCATGAATGCATGCACACAGATGTCAACAGAGATAGAAGGTTGAGCCGGACAGGCCTTTAGGCCGTAGTCTCAACTCTTGCTTTGGTTTCCAGGTGTCACTCCTCAGAGGCTTTGGTTCGAAGAACAGGGTATGGGGCTTTCCTGAGGCACGGAACAGAACTCCTCTCGTCTCCACATGGGAAGTTTCCTTGTTGGAGCCGTGTCAAACACCTCATGTTGGAGAATCCTGCAGAGTCCCTGAGCCACCTCCACATTCCAAGGTCTCCCAGGCCACCAAGGCACAGTAGGACTCATCTTCAGGAGAGTCCATTTCAACTCTCCCTTCTGGGTAGCTCACCCAGGAGCCCGCAGATTGAGCCTGCCTTGTCCTGACTAAAGAGTGGGAATATGAGGTGGCATTCCCAGGCATCCATGCTTAGACACCTGCTCTCGAGTCTTTCCATATGGGGCCTCTTGGAACCATCCAATAGGACTCGACTGTCGTGCAGAAGGTAACCTGCAGTTTTGGAGCAGTTCACAAATCCCATCGTAGGCAAAACTTTCTGGCCTCATGAAGCCCCCACACCCTTCAGGAAGAGGCCATGCTGGACAAGAACTCTAGCCTGAGGCACGTCTCATAGTTGACATGACCTCAGTGCAGGAGATCTCGATTCAGCCTCTGCAGAGTGGGCCTGCCGTGACCTCGGTCCCAAACCTCACGCAAGCTTGTGTTTTCAGACTTCCTGCCTCACACTCTTGGCAAACAAGCCCTCCAGACTAGGAACTCCAGAACCAAAACCCAGCCCAGTGTCTGCCCAACGGAAGAAAAACGTTTCCCTGTGGGGCTCTCCAGAAAACCCAGATGAGGATCAACCTGCTCGGGCCTCGACGGTACCTGAACTGGATAGGCTGCTCTGGGCACTCATGCTCTGCCTGACACAGCCTGAAGCCAGACGTCCAGACAGACAAGGAGACAGCTGGCCGCACACGCAGCACTTCGGACACGCCATGGTCTTATGCCGTCACCTCATCCTAACCTTGGTTTTCAGATATCTGAACCTAGACATTATATCAATTCTCCACACAGCTGGGTATAGCAAGCACAAAACAGAACTCCTCCTTCCCCATGGCTGTCAAGCTTGCTCTTGGCATGGAGTCACACCTTCAGGGTGGGAGAAACCTTCATGGCCCCTGATGCCACGCCCAAACTTGAGTGCTGCTTGGGCACAAATTCACACTGTGACCCTCAGCATGAGCCCCATGTCAAAGAAAGGCCTGTCAGGGCCTGGACCAAGAGCCCACATATGGGGCTTGCCAAGCCCCTATGCACCCAATCGTCACCACGGTTTGAATTTTCCAGTCGCCCCGCCCGTACCTGGAGCTCTGCTCTGGAATCCCTTTCTTGGAGAGACCCATGAGCCAGACAACACGACTCCACCCTTCCCACAAAATGACCCCAAACTCTTGGGAGCTGGGACAAATCCCCAGAGAGGGATACTCGTCCACAGTACCTGAGGCCACCACTCCAATCCATGGCTATCCCGGACACAACATCCAGAGACAAAAGCCTGAAGGAACGCCTCCCACTCGCCCTTGTTTCAGAGGCCCAGGAGCTCCCTCTCGGGCTGTACATCCGGCCTGCCATACCCTAGGCGCCACTCATAAGCTGAGTTTGTGTATTCAGACTTCTGTGCCCACAGCCTGGACCCACACAACATCCAGGCTAGGGCCTCTGGACCAAACAGTGAAAGATTGTGCCTGCCCCTCTCCAAGGAAAGTGTGCCCAATCCATTGACCACAACCCTACAGGTTAGGGAAAAGCTCCAAGGTCCCTGAGGCCATCAATAGTATAGGCCACCCTGGACTAAGAGGGGCTCTCTGACACCAGCGGAGCAACTATCTCCACTTAGACTCTCAGACAGTGTCCCCAGAGACAGAAGGTTGAAATGGACAGGCCCCCAGGCCCTAATCTGAACCTTAGCTTTGGTTTCCATGTTTCCGTTCTCAGAGGACTGTTTTCGTAGACCAGCACATGGGGCTTTTCTGAGGCACCAAACCAAACCTCTCTCATCTCCACATGGGCAGCTTTCTTACTGGGATGTATCAAACACTTCAGGTAGGAGAGTTCCGCAGGGCCACTGAACAACCAGCACATTCCAAGGTCTCCATGGACCCAAACGCACATTATGACGCATCCTCAGGAGAGGCCATTTCAACTCAGCCCCCTGGGTCGCGTGTTCCAGAGGCAGCAGATCAAACATATCTTGTTGCTAATAGACAATGGGAATGTGAGGCATGCTGTACGGGGATCCATCCTTCGAACCCTGCTCTCCAGTCCTTCCATATGGTATGTCCTGGAGCGATGCAACAGGACTCGAATGTCCCGCAGAAGGAAACCTTGGGGTTTGGGGCAACCTCCAAACTCAGCGTGAAAAAACTTCCTTGGCCTCATGAGGCCCCCACTTCATGAAGGTGCCATCATGGACACATACTCCAGCCTCAGCCAACGTCTGATCCTCCGCCTGACTTCAGATGCAGGAGATTTTGATTCAGCCTCTGCAGAGTGGGCCTGCTCTGCCCTTGGCTCCAATCCTCACACTAGCTTGTGTTTTCAGACTTCCGTCCTCACACTCCTGGCCCACAAACCCTCCCTACTGGGAATTCTGGGGCCACAATGAAGCACTGTGCCTGCCTCCCAGGAGAAAAACATTGTCTGTGGCGCTGCCCAGAAACCCCAAATGAGGATCAAACTGCTTGGCCCTCGGCAACACCCCAATTGCATAGGCTACCTTAAACAGTGATGCTCTGTCGCAAATAGCCTGAGCCCAGACCTTCCAACAGACACCGACACAGCTGGCTGCACACCCAGCACATTGGACCCGCCACTGCCTTAGGCCACCATCCATTCCCAACCTGGGTTTTCAGTCATCGGAACCTAGACCTTATCTCCAATCCCTGCACAGGGGGGAACCTGATGCACAAGTCAGAACCCCTCCTTCCCCCTGGCAAGAAACCTTGCTGCTGGCAGTGAGTCAAACCTTCAGTGTAGGAGAAAACGGCATGGCCCATGAGGCCACGCCCGAGCGTGAGGGCCGCCTTGGGCACAAACACACATTGTGACCCTCAGCGTGAGTACCTTATTCAAGTATCGCCTCTCAGTGACTGGACCAAGAGCCCGCATATGTGGCTTGCCATGCCCATAGGCACCCAGGACTAACTAGATGGTGTGTATTCCAGTTGAGGGAACCCACTGCTGTGCTCTAGAGTCCCTCTCCTGGGGGGTCCCCTGTGGCAGAAAACAGTACTCTTCATTCCCACAGAATGAACACAAACACTTGGGAGCTTGGACAATCCCCCGAGAGGAAGGCTCTTCCTCGGCCTCTGAGACAACCCCTACCCTGACCGGACACTGTAAACGCAACACCCAGAGACAAAATCCTGAGTGACTGCCTCCCACTTGCCCTACTTTGATTTCCAGAGGATCTCCCCTCACGGACTAGAGATCAGGCCTGCCATTACATTGGCCCCTAGCTGAGCCAAGTTTGCTTTTTCAGACATCTGTCCCCACAGCCCTGGCAAACACAGCCTCTAGGCTGGGTCCTCTGGAGCCATACCACAGGACCGTGCCTGCTCTCTCCTGGGAAACTGTGTCCATTCCTTTGGCCACACACCTCCAGAATATGAGAAACCTCAAGGCCTCCGAGGACATCCCACTACTGGGAGCCTCACTGGACTCACAGGGGCATTCGGACACAAGCTGAGCAGCTACATCCATGAATGCATGCACACAGATGTCAACAGAGATAGAAGGTTGAGCCGGACAGGCCTTTAGGCCGTAGTCTCAACTCTTGCTTTGGTTTCCTTGTGTCACTCCTCAGAGGCTTTGGTTCGAAGAACAGGGTATGGGGCTTTCCTGAGGCACGGAACAGAACTCCTCTCGTCTCCACATGGGAACTTTCCTTGTTGGAGCCGTGTCAAACACCTCATGTTGGAGAATCCTGCAGAGTCCCTGAGCCACCTCCACATTCCAAGGTCTCCCAGGCCAGCAAGCCACAGTAGGACTCATCTTCAGGAGAGTCCATTTCAACTCTCCCTTCTGGGTAGCTCACCCAGGAGCCCGCAGATTGAGCCTGCCTTGTCCTGACTAAAGAGTGGGAATATGAGGTGGCGTTCCCAGGCATCCATGCTTAGACACCTGCTCTCGAGTCTTTCCATATGGGGCCTCTTGGAACCATCCAATAGGACTCGACTGTCGTGCAGAAGGTAACCTGCAGTTTTGGAGCAGTTCACAAATCCCATCGTAGGCAAAACTTTCTGGCCTCATGAAGCCCCCACACCCTTCAGGAAGAGGCCATGTTGGACAAGAACTCTAGCCTGAGGCACGTCTCATAGTTGACATGACCTCAGTGCAGGAGATCTCGATTCAGCCTCTGCAGAGTGGGCCTGCCGTGACCTCGGTCCCAAACCTCACGCAAGCTTGTGTTTTCAGACTTCCTGCCTCACACTCTTGGCAAACAAGCCCTCCGGACTAGGATCTCCAGAACCAAAACCCAGCCCAGTGTCTGCCCAACGGAAGAAAAACGTTTCCCTGTGGGGCTCTCCAGAAAATCCAGATGAGGATCAACCTGCTCGGGCCTCGACGGTACCTGAACTGGATAGGCTGCTCTGGGCACTCATGCTCTGCCTGACACAGCCTGAAGCCAGACGTCCAGACAGACAAGGAGACAGCTGGCCGCACACGCAGCACTTCGGACACGCCATGGTCTTATGCCGTCACCTCATCCTAACCTTGGTTTTCAGATATCTGAACCTAGACATTATATCAATTCTCCACACAGCTGGGTATAGCAAGCACAAAACAGAACTCCTCCTTCCCCATGGCTGTCAAGCTTGCTCTTGGCATGGAGTCACACCTTCAGGGTGGGAGAAACCTTCATGGCCACTGATGCCACGCCCAAACTTGAGTGCTGCTTGGGCACAAATTCACACTGTGACCCTCAGCATGAGCCCCATGTCAAAGAAAGGCCTGTCAGGGCCTGGACCAAGAGCCCACATATGGGGCTTGCCAAGCCCCTATGCACCCAATCGTCACCACGGTTTGAATTTTCCAGTCGCCCCGCCCGTACCTGGAGCTCTGCTCTGGAATCCCTTTCTTGGAGAGACCCATGAGCCAGACAACACGACTCCACCCTTCCCACAAAATGACCCCAAACTCTTGGGAGCTGGGACAAATCCCCAGAGAGGGATACTCGTCCACAGTATCTGAGGCCACCACTCCAATCCACGGCTATCCCGGACACAACATCCAGAGACAAAAGCCTGAAGGAACGCCTCCCCCTCGCCCTTGTTTCAGAGGCCCAGGAGCTCCCTCTCGGGCTGTACATCCGGCCGGCCATACCCTAGGCGCCACTCATAAGCTGAGTTTGTGTATTCAGACTTCTGTGCCCACAGCCTGGACCCACACAACATCCAGGCTAGGGCCTCTGGACCAAACAGCGAAAGATTGTGCCTGCCCTCTCCAAGGAAAGTGTGCCCAATCCATTGACCACAACCCTACAGGTTAGGGAAAAGCTCCAAGGTCCCTGAGGCCATCAATAGTATAGGCCACCCTGGACTAAGAGGAGCTCTCTGACACCAGTGGAGCAACTATCTCCACTTAGACTCTCAGACAGTGTCCCCAGAGACAGAAGGTTGAAATGGACAGGCCCCCAGGCCCTAATCTGAACATTAGCTTTGGTTTCCATGTTTCCGTTCTCAGAGGACTGTTTTCATAGACCAGCACATGGGGCTTTTCTGAGGCACCAAACCAAACCTCTCTCATCTCCACATGGGCAGCTTTCTTACTGGGATGTATCAAACACTTCAGGTAGGAGAGTTCCGCAGGGCCACTGAACAACCAGCACATTCCAAGGTCTCCATGGACCTAAACGCACATTATGACGCATCCTCAGGAGAGGCCATTTCAACTCAGCCCCCTGGGTCGCGTGTTCCAGAGGCAGCAGATCAAACATATCTTGTCGCTAATAGCCAATGGGAATGCGAGGCATGCTGTACAGGGATCCATCCTTCGAACCCTGCTCTCCAGTCTTTCCATATGGTATGTCCTGGAGCCATGCAACAGGACTCGAATGTCCCGCAGAAGGAAACCTTGTGGTTTGGGGCAACCTCCAAACTCAGCGTGGGAAAACTTCCTTGGCCTCATGAGGCCCCCACTTCATGAAGGTGCCATCATGGACACATACTCCAGCCTCAGCCAACGTCTTATCCTCAGCCTGACTTCAGATGCAGGAGATTTTGATTCAGCCTCTGCAGAGTGGGCCTGCTCTGCCCTTGGCTCCAATCCTCACACTAGCTTGTGTTTTCAGACTTCCGTCCTCACACTCCTGGCCCACAAACACTCCCTACTGGGAATTCTGGGGCCACAATGACGTACTGTGCCTGCCTCCCAGGAGAAAAAACTTGTCTATGGCGCTGCCCAGAAACCCCAAATGAGGATCAAACTGCTTGGCCCTCGGCAACACCCCAATTGCATAGGCTACCTTAAACAGTGATGCTCTGTCGCAAATAGCCTGAGCCCAGACCTTCCAACAGACACCGACACAGCTGGCTGCACACCCAGCACATTGGACCCGCCACTGCCTTAGGCCACCATCCATTCCCCACCTGGGTTTTCAGTCATCGGAACCTAGACCTTATCTCCAATCCCTGCACAGGGGGGAACCTGATGCACAAGTCAGAATCCCTCCTTCCCCATGGCAAGAAACCTTGCTGCTGGCAGTGAGTCAAACCTTCAGTGTAGGAGAAAACGGCATGGCCCATGAGGCCACGCCCAAGCGTGAGGGCCGCCTTGGGCACAAACACACATTGTGACCCTCAGCGTGAGTACCTTATTCAAGTAACGCCTCTCAGTGACTGGACCAAGAGCCCGCATATGTGGCTTGCCATGCCCATAGGCACCCAGGACTAACTAGATGGTGTGTATTCCAGTTGAGGGAACCCACTGCGGTGCTCTAGAGTCCCTCTCCTGGGGGGTCCCCTGTGGCAGAAAACAGTACTCTTCATTCCCACAGAATGAACACAAACACTTGGGAGCTTGGACAATCCCCCGAGAGGAAGGCTCTTCCTCGGCCTCTGAGACAACCCCTACCCTGACCGGACACTGTAAACGCAACACCCAGAGACAAAATCCTGAGTGACTGCCTCCCACTTGCCCTACTTTGATTTCCAGAGGATCTCCCCTCACGGACTAGAGATCAGGCCTGCCATTACATTGGCTTCTAGCTGAGCCAAGTTTGCTTTTTCAGACATCTGTCCCCACAGCCCTGGCAAACACAGCCTCTAGGCTGGGTCCTCTGGAGCCATACCACAGGACCGTGCCTGCTCTCTCCTGGGAAACTGTGTCCATTCCTTTGGCCACACACCTCCAGAATATGAGAAACCTCAAGGCCTCCGAGGACATCCCACTACTGGGAGCCTCACTGGACTCACAGGGGCATTCGGACACAAGCTGAGCAGCTACTTCCATGAATGCATGCACACAGATGTCAACAGAGATAGAAGGTTGAGCCGGACAGGCCTTTAGGCCGTAGTCTCAACTCTTGCTTTGGTTTCCAGGTGTCACTCCTCAGAGGCTTTGGTTCGAAGAACAGGGTATGGGGCTTTCCTGAGGCACGGAACAGAACTCCTCTCGTCTCCACATGGGAACTTTCCTTGTTGGAGCCGAGTCAAACACCTCATGTTGGAGAATCCTGCAAAGTCCCTGAGCCACCTCCACATTCCAAGGTCTCCCAGGCCACAAAGCCACAGTAGGACTCATCTTCAGGAGAGTTTATTTCAACTCTCCCCTCTGGGTAGCTCACCCAGGAGCCCGCAGATTGAGCCTGCCTTGTCCTGACTAAAGAGTGGGAATATGAGGTGGCGTTCCCAGGCATCCATGCTTAGACACCTGCTCTCGAGTCTTTCCATATGGGGCCTCTTGGAACCATCCAATAGGACTCGACTGTCGTGCAGAAGGTAACCTTCAGTTTTGGAGCAGTTCACAAATCCCATCGTAGGCAAAACTTTCTGGCCTCATGAAGCCCCCACACCCTTCAGGAAGAGGCCATGCTGGACAAGAACTCTAGCCTGAGGCACGTCTCATAGTTAACATGACCTCAGTGCAGGAGATCTCGATTCAGCCTCTGCAGAGTGGGCCTGCCGTGCCCTCGGTCCCAAACCTCACGCTAGCTTGTGTTTTCAGACTTCCTGCCTCACACTCTTGGCAAACAAGCCCTCCGGACTAGGAACTCCAGAACCAAAACCCAGCCCAGTGTCTGCCCAACGGAAGAAAAACGTTTCCCTGTGCGGCTCTCCAGAAAACCCAGATGAGGATCAACCTGCTCGAGACTCGACGGTACCCGAAATGGATAGGCTTCTCAGGGCACTCATGCTCTGCCTGACACAGGCTGAAGCCAGACGTCCAGACAGACAAGGAGACAGCTGGCCGCACACCCAGCACTTCGGACACGCCATGGCCTTATGCCGTCACCTCTTCCTAACCTTGGTTTTCAGATATCTGAACCTAGACATTATATCAATTCTCCACACAGCTGGGTATCGCAAGCACAAAACAGAACTCCTCCTTCCCCATGGCTGTCAAGCTTGCTCTTGGCATGGAGTCACACCTTCAGGGTGGGAGAAACCTTCATGGCCCCTGATGCCACGCCCAAACTTGAGTGCTTCTTGGGCACAAATTCACACTGTGACCCTCAGCATGAGCCCCATGTCAAAGAAAGGCCTGTGAGGGCCTAGAGCAAGAGCCTCCATATGGGGCTTGCCAAGCCCCTATGCATCCAATCCTCACCAGGGTTTGAGTTTTCCAGTTGCCCCACCTGCACCTGGGGCTCTGCTCTTGAATCCCTTTCTTGGAGAGACCCATGAGCCAGACAACACGACTCCACCCTTCCCACAAAATGACCCCAAACTCTTGGGAGCTGGGACAAATCTCAAGAGACGGATACCCCTCCACAGTCCCTAAGGCCACCGCTCCAATCCACGGCTATCCCGGACACAACATCCAGAGACAAAAGCCTGAAGGAATGCCTCCCACTCGCCCTTGTTTCAGAGGCCCCGGAGCTCCCTCTCGGGCTGTACATCAGGCCTGCCATACCCTAGGCGCCACTCTTAAGCTGAGTTTGTGTTTTCAGACTTCTGTGCCCACAGCCTGGACACACACAACCTCCAGGCGAGGGCCTCTGGAGCCACAGCGAAAGATTGTGCCTGCCCTCTCCAAGGAAATTGTGCCCAATCCATTGACCACCACCCTAGAGGTTAGGGAAAAGCTCCAAGCCCCTGAGGCCATCAATAGTGGAGGCCACCCTGGACTAAGAGGGGCTCTCTGACACCAGCGGAGCAACTATCTCCACTTAGACTCTCAGACAGAGTCCCCAGAGACAGAAGGTTTAAATGGACAGGCCCCCAGGCCCTAATCTGAACCTTAGCTTTGGTTTCCATGTGTCCGTCCTCAAAGGACTGTTTTCGTAGACCAGCACACGGGGCTTTTCTGAGGCACCAAACCAAACCTCTGTCGTCTCCACATGGGGAGCTTTCTTATTGGTGATGTATCAAACCCTTCAGGTAGGAGAGTTCCGCAGGGCCACTGAACAACCAGCACATTCCAAGGTCTCCATGGTCCCAAACGCACATTATGACGCATCCTCAGGAGAGGCCATTTCAACTCAGCCCCCTGGGTCGCGTGCCCCAGAGGCAGCAGATCAAACATATCTTGTTGCTTATGGCCAAGGGGAATGCGAGGCATGCTGTACAGTGATCCATCCTTCGAACCCTGCTCTCCAGTCCTTCCGTATGGTATGTCCTGGAGCCATGCAACCGGACTCGAATGTCCCGCGGAAGGAAATCTTGTGGTTTGGGGCAACCTCCAAACTCAGCGTGGGAAAACTTCCTTGGCCTCATGAGGCCCCTGCTTCATGAAGGTGCCATCATGGACACATACTCCAGCCTCAGCCAACGTCTGATCCTCAGCCTGACTTCAGATGCAGGAGATTTTGATTCAGCCTCTGCAGAGTGGGCCTGCTCTGCCCTTGGCTCCAATCCTCACACTAGCTTGTGTTTTCAGACTTCCGTCCTCACACTCCTGGCCCACAAACCCTCCCTACTGGGAATTCTGGGGCCACAATGAAGCACTGTGCCTGCCTCCCAGGAGAAATACATTGTCTATGGTGCTGCACAGAAACCCCAAATGAGGATCAAACTGCTTTGCCCTCGGCAACACCCCAATTGCATAGGCTACCTTAAACACTGATGCTCTGTCGCAAAAGCCTGAGCCCAGACCTTCCAACAGACACCGACACAGCTGGCTGCACACCCAGCACATTGGACCCGCCACTACCTTAGGCCACCATCCATTCCCATCCTGGGTTTTAAGTCATCGGAACCTAGACTTTATCTCCAATCCCTGCACATGGGGGAACCTGATGCATAAGTCAGAATCCCTCCTTCCCCATGGCAAGAAACCTTGCTGCTGGCCGTGAGTCAAACCTTCAGTGTAGGAGAAAACGGCAAACCTGCCGGGCCTCATGAAGCCCCCCATATCCTTCAGGGAGAGGCCATCATGGTCAAAAACTCTAGCTTGAAGCACGTCTCATAGTAGACATGACCGCAATGCAGGAGATCTTGATTCAGCCTCTGCAGAGTGGCCTGCCGTGTCCTCGGTCCCAAGCCTCACGCTAGCTTGTGTTTTCAGATTTCCTTCCTCACACTCCTGGCAAACAATCCCTCCAGAGTAGGAATTGCAGAACCACAAGCCTGCTCAGTTACTGCCCACCGGTAGAAAACGTTTCCTTGTTGGGCTTTCCATAAAACCCAGATGAGGATCAACCTGCTCTTGCCTCGACGGCACTCAGATTTGATAGGCTGCTCTGGGCACTAATGCTCTGCCTTTCGCAGCCTGATGCCAGACGTCCAGACAGGCAAGGAGACAGCTGGCCACACACCTAGCACTTCTGACACGCCATGGTCTTATGCCGTTATCTCTTCCTAACCTTGGTTTTCCGATATCTAAACCCAGATATTATATCAATTCCCCACACAGTTGGGCATCTGAAGCACAAATCAGAACTCCTTCTTCCCCATGGCTGTAAGTCTTGCTCTTGGCATGGAGTCACACCTTCAGGGTGGGAGAAACCTTCATTTCCCCTGAAACCACGCCCAAACTTGAGTGCTGCCTTGGGCACAAATTCACTCTGTGACCCTCAGCATGAGCCCAATATCAAAGAAAGGCCTGTCAGGGCCTTGACCAAGAGCCCTCATATAGGGTGTGCCAAGCCCCTATACACCCAATCCTCACCAGTGTTTGAGTTTTCCAGTATCCCCCCTGTTCCTGGGGCTCTGCTCTGGAATTACTTTCTTGGGGAGACACATGAGCCAGACAACAGGACTCCACTCTTCCCACTAAATGACCCCAAACTCCTGTTAGCTGGGACAAATCCCCAGAGAGGTTACTCTTCCACAGTCACTGAGGCCACCCCCTACAATCCACGGCTATCCTGGACGGATCCAGAGACAAAAGCCTGAAGGAATCTCGCCCTTGATTCACAAGCCAAGGAGCTCACTCTTTATCTGTACATCCGGCCTGCCATACCCTCGGCGCCACTCATAAGCTGAGTTTTTGTTTTCAGACTTATGTGCCCACAGCCTGGACCCACACACCCTCCAGGCTAGGGCATCTGGAGCCACAGTGAAAGATTGTGCCTGCCCTCTCCAAGGAAAGTGTGCCCAATCAATTGACCACAACCCTACAGGTTAGGGAAAAGTTCCAAGGCCCCTGAGGCCATCCTGATAGTGTAGGCTGCCCTGGACTAAAAGGGGCACTCTGACACCAGCTGAGCCATTATCACCACTTAGACTTTCAGACAGTGTCCCCAGAGACAGAAGATTGAAATGGACAGGCCCTTAGGCCCTAATATGAACCTTAGCTTTAGTTTTCATGTGTCTGTCCTCAGAGGACTGGTTTCTTATACCAGCATATTAGGTTTTTCTGAGGCTCCAAACCAAACCTCTCTCGTCTCCACATGGAGTGCTTTCTTACTGGATCTGTATCAAACCCTTCTGGTCGGAGAATTCCGCAGGGCCACAGTACAACCATCACATTCCAAGGTCTCCATGGACAGAAACCCACATTATGACGCATCCTCAGGAGAGGCCATTTCAACTCAGCCCACTGGTTAGCTTGCCCCAGAGCCAGCAGAACAAACATATCTTGCCGTTAATGGCCAAAGGGAATGCGAGGCATGTTGTTCAGGGATCCATCCTTTGAACCCTCCTCTTCAGTCCTTCCGTATGGTATGTACTGGAGCCATTCAACAGGACTCGACTGTCTCGCAGAAGGAAACCTTGTGGTTTGTGGCAACCTCCAAACTTAGCGTGGGAAAACTTCTTTGGCCTCATGAGGCACCTGCTTCATGAAGGTGCCATCAAGGGCACAATCCAACTTCAGCCAATGTCTGATCCTCAGCCTGACTTCAGATGCATGAGATATCCTTTCAGCCTTGGCAGAGTGGGCCTGCTCCCCACCTCACCCTATGTTTTGTTTTCAGACTCTACCCTAGCACTCCTGGCCCAAAAGCCCTCATGATTGGGAATTCTGGTTCCAGAACGAAGCACTCTGCCTGCCCCCCAAAGAAAAACATTGTCTATGGCATTGCTCAGAAACCCCAAATGAAAATCAACCTGCTCAGCCCTCGGCAACACCCCAATTGCATAGGCTACCCTAAACACTATGCTCTGTCTTACATAGCCTGAGCCCAGACCTTGTGAGAGACATTGAGACAGTTGGCTTCACACCCAGCACATCGAACCTGCCATGGGTTAGGCAATTTCATCCCTTCCCATTGACCTGGGTGTCTTCCTGGAGGTATATTCTAAGGCTGTGTCAGACTATGCATTTTTTCTGGAGCTTCCTATGGAATTGGGGTGGTATTAGGCGCCTTGCAATTTTCTCTTAATCTGGTGGGTTGGGAAACTGAGACAGGCTGACATTCCTTGGGAGAGCTGGCCCAGTGCTGTTGTGTGTTCCTGGAGGCCCCATCCTGGAGGGCATATGGGTCAGGACTCTGGGTCCAAAGTCTTCAGACACAAACTCGGGTAAGAGTTAAGCTCGAGGTGATGGCAGACCCAATCTTCAGACCCTGAGCGAAGCATCTCCAGATATGAAATTCGGACGGCTGTGAGGCAGGAGCACAGTCTTTTCTGTCTGACTTGTTTGTCTATGATGGCCACGAAATGGAGGGGTGGCCTCATGGGTCCATGTGAGATTCTACCTCTCTGGGAATTCTGCTCGGCACCCAAGAGTTTGGTGTATTTCTGGGGGATGGGAGGAGCGCAGTTTTATGAGTCAGGGATCCCGTCCAAACAGCCATTCCAGAGATGGGTCCTGGGTTCTGGAGCCTGGATCACCGCAACAAGGCTTAGGATTTGGGCCTAGGGTCCTGCTCTATGTTTTCCTGGTACAGCTCCCGAGTGTTCTTGTTGGAAATGGGTCTCATTCTGAGGGTCACAATGCCAGTTTTTGCCCAGATGCCCATGCTGAGTGGGTGTGACCTCATGGGCTATGCACTTGGCTCCCACTCTGAGGGTTGGACTGCCATCTCAACATTCAGTTTTCCTGCCATGGGGAAGGAGGTGTACTTTTTTATGCTTCAGGTTCCCCCATGGGCAGGAATTTGAGCTAAGTTCTGGGACAGGTGCCTGAATACCCAGTTCACTTTGAGATGAGGTCCTCGGGCCAAGGCAGGACCCACCTGCAGAAAATGAGGCCTGCTTTCTGGGTGGCTGTCAGGAGCTCGGGCTCGAGCTGTGTCAGACAGAACATTCGTGGAGAGTTCGGCCTATGATATTGGGGTGCTTTTGAGAGCTGTGCAACTGGATCCTCATGGGGGATTTTTGCACAGACCCTTTCTTCACTTCTTCTATCTGGTGAGCAGGCAGATGGCTGCATTACGGCTCCAGAATATCCAAGTTGGAGGGTTTGCAGGCGAGGAGTGTGAGGACAGAAGTATGAAAACATAAGCTACGGCTACGCTCAGTGCCGAGCACATGTCTATTCCAATGTACAGCAGTTGTTTCGAGATCTTCAGCACCTGGGCGAGGGGAAGATGTCTGCTCACGCTGGAGTTTGTATCCATGATGGCCAACAAATGGTGGGGAGGCCTCAAGAATTCTTGGAGGTTTTTCCAAGCTGGAGCTTGTGAGCTGCTCCAAACATCAAGGTGTCCTACTAAGGGACAGCAGAAGTCTTCTTACAGGGCTCCAGGGTCCCCCATATGGAAGATTCGATAGCAATGCTCTCTGAATGGAGGCCTGGGAAGCCAATCTCTTGTTACCATTGCAGCTGAGGAACAGGGTAATCTTGAACCAATGACACTGATTCCAAGTTCCAAGTGATTTGCGTTGATGGAAGTTCTCAGTCTAACAGGTTCCAATGCTGCTTGATGTCCAGGGAGACCTTAGAATGTGGTGGCGGCTCTCTGACCATTGAGGATTCTCTATCCTTAGGATTAGACCCAGTACCCAGGAGCCAGGTTTCCTTCTTGGGACAGGAGGTGTGCTCTTGTATGGCTCACGGACCACAGGTTGGACCATATGCTTGAATTTCCAGAACAGCCCTCTAGGGAGAGAGACCTAAAAACATAAGCTAGGGTTCTGATGAGGTTTTAGGGCCATGGAAGTTTCAATCTTCGGACTAAGTGCCATTGGCCTGCATGTCATCCTGGAGGTAGGTGCTGAGGCTGTGTCAGGCTGTGCACTTTTTCCAGAGTGGCCTATGATATTGGGGTGCAGTCAGGGGCCTTGCAGTTTTCTCCTAATCTGGACATTTTGGGAAACTGAGATGGGCAGGGTTTCCTCAGGAGAGCAGGGCCAGTGATGTCATGTGTTTCTCGAGGCCCCATCCTGGAGGTCATGTGTGTCAGGACTTTGGGACCAAAGACTTTAGACACAACCTCGGATAAGAGATAGGAGTGAGGTGTTGGCAGTCCGAATCTGAAGACCCTGAGGGAAGCTCCTCGGGATTTGAAATTCAGGTGGCTGGGAGGGAGGAGCACAGGCTTTTCTGTCTGGATTTTGTGTCTAGGATGGCCACTAAATGGAGAGGTGACCTCATGTGTCCATGGGATATTCTTCCACTCTGGTGATTCTGCTTGGCACCCAAGAGTTTGATTTCTTTCTGGGGAAGAGGAAAAGACTGTATTCCATCTCTGGGATCCTGTCCAAACAGGGATTCCAGAGATGGTTTCTGGGTCCAGACACTGGGAAAACTTAACCAAAGCTTCGATTTGGGTTCCTGGTCCAGATCCCAAGGGGGATCTTTGGAAAGGGGTCTCATTCTGAGGGTCACAATGCCTGTTTGTGCCCAGCTGCCCATCCTGTGTAGGCGTGGTCTCATGGACCATGCACCTGGTTCCCACTCAGGGTTGTACAGCCATCTCAACATTCAGTTTTCTGGCCATGGGGAAGGAGGAGCACTCTTTTGTGCTTCCGAGTCCCCTATGGGCAGGAATTTGAGCTAAGTCTGGGACAGGTAACTGAATATCCAGGTTGCTTCAAGATGATGGCCTCGGGCCAAGGTTGGACCCACCTGGAGGATATGGGGCCCACTATCTGGGTGGCTGACAGGAGGTCGGGGATCAGGCGGTGTCAGACAGACAATTTATGCAGAGGTCGGTCTATTATATTGGGGTGCCATTGAGGGCCGTGCAGGAGGATCCTCATGTGGGTTTCTGCGAAGACCCATAGGGCACTTCTTCTTTGTGGTGGGCAGGCAGAAAGCTGCACTGTGGCTTCAGAATTCCCAATATGGAGGGCTTGTAGGCGAGGAGTGTGAAGACAGAAGTCTGAAAACACAAGCCAGGGATAAGCTCAGTGCCGACCACAGGACCATTCCATTGTGCAGTGGTTGTTTTGAGATTTCCAGCACCTGAGTATGGGCGAGGGTCAGATGTCTGCTCACGCTGGGTTTGCATCCATGATGGTCAACGAATTGTGGGGTGGCCTCAAGAATTCTTGGAGATTTTCCCAAGCAGGACCTTGTGAGCTGCTCCAAACAGCAAGGTGTCCTACTGTGGGACAGGGGAAGTCCACTTACAAGGCTCCAGGGTCCCCCATATAGAAAGATTCGACAGCAGAGGTCTCTGAATGGGGGCCTGGGAAGTCTTCCTTGCATGACCATTGCAGCTGAGGAACATTGCAGGCTTGATCTGCTGGTTTTTGTTCAAATTTCCAAGTGATCTAAGTTGACGAATGTTCTCAGTCTAATGAGTCACAATGCTGCTTGGTGTCCAGGGAGACCTTAGAATGTGGTGGTGAGGGTGCCTGGGTGGCTCAATGGGCTAAGCCGCTGCCTTCGGCTCAGGTCATGATCTCAGCGTCCTGGGATTGAGTCCTGCATCGGGCTCTCTGCTCAGCAGGGAGCCTGCTTCTTCCTCTCTCTCTCTCTGCCTTCCTCTATGCCTACTTGTGATCTCTCTCTGTCAAATAAATAAATAAAATCTATATAAAAAAAAAAAGAATGTGGTTGTGGATCTGTGGCCATGCAGGATTCTCCTACCTGAGGGTTAGACCCAGTTCCCAGGAGCCAGGTTCCCTTCTCGGGACAGGAGGGGTTCTCTTGTATGGCTCAGGGACCACATGTCGGATCATATGTTGGATTTCAAGACCAGGCCTCTGGGCACAGAGGCCTGAATATCTAGGCTAGGGTTCTTATGAGGTTGTACGGGCATGTCATCCTCAACCTTCGGACTTAGGGACTTTGACCTGTGAGTCTTCCTGGAGGTAGATGCTCAGGCTGTGTCAGACTGTGCATTTTTTCCAGAGTGGCCTATGAAATTGGGGTGGGCTCAGGGGCCTTGCAGGCTTTTCCTAATCTGGAGGGTTTGTGCAACTGAGACGGCAGAATTTCATCCAGAGATCAGGCCCAGTGATGTAGTGTGGTTCTGTCAGCCCCATCCTGCAGGGAATGTGGTTAAGGGCTCTGGGACCAAAGTCTTCAGACACAAAATTGTGTATCAATTAGGAGGGAGGTGATGGCAGCCCCGATCTGCAGACGCTGAGGGCAGCTCCTCAGGATTTGAAATTCGTGTGGCTGGGAGGCAGGAGCAAAGGCTTTTCTGTCTGGATTGTGTCTAGGATGGCCTTGGAATGGTGGGGTGTCCTCATGTGTCCATGGAATATTCTACCTCTCTGGGGATTCTGCCCAGCACCCAAGAGTTTGGTGTCTCACTGCGAAGGAGAGAGCGTGGTTTACTGTTTCACGGTTCCCGTCAACACAGGGAATCCAGAGATGGGTTATAGGTCCCTGTGCCTGGATAACCCTACAAAGGCTTAGTATTTATGCCTAGAGGCTTGACTGCCTGGCTCTGTGTGGCTTTGGTTCAGCTCCCATGGAGACTTGTTGGAAATGGGTCCCAGGGTAAGGGTCACAATGCCTGTTTGTGCCCAGATGCCCATCCTGAGTGGGCATTGGCTCTTGTTCCATGCACCTGGATCCCAATATGAGGGTTGGACCACCATATCAACATTTAATTTTCCTTCTATGAGGAAGGAGGAGTACTCTTTTGTGCTTCAGATTCCCCCATGCACAGTAATTTGAGCTATGTTCTGGGACTGGTACGTGAATAACCAGGTTGGTTTGAGATGAAAGACTCAGGTCAAGGCAGGTCACACCTGCCAGATATGGGTCCCGCTATCTAGGTGGCTACCAGGAGGTCGGGGCTCGAGCTGTGTCAGACAAAGCATTAGTTCACAAGGTGGCCTATGATATTGTGGTGCTATAGAGGGCTGTGCTGGTGGAACCTTATATGGAGTTTCACGCAGACCCATAGGGCACCTCTTTTTTCTGGTGGGCAGGCAGAAGGCGGCATTGTGGCTCCCAAATTCCCAATATGGGGGACTTGAAGGCGAGGAGTGTGAGAACAGAAGGCAGAAAACACAATCTATGCTTAATCTCAGTGCCGAGAACATGGCCGTTCCAATGTGCAGTGTTTTTTTTTGAGATCTCCAGCATCTGAGTACAGGCGAGGGTCAGATGTCTGCTCATGATAGAGTTTGTATCTATCGTGGCCAACAAATGAAATATCCAGCACCTGAGTAAAGGTGGATTTCAGACGTTTACGCACACTGGAGTTTGTGTCTCTGATGACCGAATGGAGGAGTGGCATCAAGAGGCTGATGCATGTGAGATGCTCCAAACAGCAAGGTTGTTTTTTCTACTGGACAGTTAGAGTCTGGTATGTTTTCTGCAGGGCCCCCCATGTGAAAAGTATGGGTAGCAGAGCCCTTCCACATGGATGCCTGGAAAGCACACCTCCATTGACCAATGCAGCTGAGGAACATGCAGGTTCTTTACGGTGCTTCTGGGGCGAAGCACCAAGGTCTTGAGTTGACATGGAATCTCTTGAAGATGGGTTACAATGCTGGGTTTTTTTTTACCAGGTAGATCTTAGAATGTGTTGGTGGCTAAGGTGCCTGCAGAATTCTCCTACCCTGAGGGTTTAACACAGGTCGAAGAGCATGGTTACCTCTGGGGACAGGAGATGTAGTGTTTTGTGGCTCAGGGACCACATGCCATATCATAAGTTCCTATTCAAGAACAGGCCTCTGAAGACAGATGCCCGACAACCTAATCTAGGGTTCCAATGAGTCCCAGGGGCATGAGAGGTTCAATCTTCAGACTTAGGACAGTTGACTTGGGTGTCTGCCAGGATGTAGGTGATCAGGGAGTTTCAGACTGCGCACTTATGTCCAGAGTAACCTCCAATATTGGGGTGGCCACAGGGGCCTTGAATGTTTCAACCAACTCTGGAGGGTTTGGTTAACTGACATGCACAATTTCCATGGGGATGGCAAGCACAGTCCTGTGGTGTGGCTCCAGAGACTCCACCCTGGAGGGCATGTGAGCCATGGTTCTGGGAGGGAAGTCTGCAAACACAAACTTGGGTTAGGTTTAGTGGCTAGGTTATCACAGGGCAATGTGTAGACCTGGAAGGCTACTCGTCAGGAACAGTAACTGGAATGACCCGAAGGCGGAAGCACAGGCTTTTATATCTGGATTGTGTGTCTAGGGTGACGTCAGAATGTAGCTGTGGCCTCATGGGTCCATGGGAGATTTTTCCTCTAAGGATACAGGCGGCTCCCAATATTTTGATGACTTTTTGGTATGGGAAGACTGCTATTTTCGATCTTAGGTGTGCCCCAAAACAGGGATTCCAGAGATGGGCTCTGGGTCTAGGCGCCTGGAAAATCCCACCAAGGGTTGGGATTTGGGCTTATGGGCAGACCAGGCCTGCAATGCAGGATCTTGGTGGTGCAACTGAGAGGGCTTGTTTGGAAACATGCTCAGGCTGAGCATTACAATGCCTGTATGTCCCCAGGGTGGCCCTCAGGAGTGGGCGTGGTCCCATTGTCCATTTTCTGGCTCCCACACTGAGGGATGGACACACATTCCAATGGCCAGGTTTCCAGCCATGGGGAAGGAGGAAATATCTATTGTGCTTCATGTTCCCCCATAGGCAGGGATTACAGCAAAGGTCTGGGGACAGATGCCTGAATACCAAGGATGCATAGAGATGACAGATTTGGGCCATGGCCGTTCTCACATGCTGGGTATGGGCCCCGCTCTCTGGGTGGCTGACACGAGGTCTGGGCTCAGGCTGTGTCAGACACAGCACTAGTGGCCAGAGAAGTCTATATATTGGGGTTCTCTCCAGGGCCGAGTAAATTGATCCTCATGTAGGGTTTCTGGCGAGACTCACGAGGCACTTCTTTCTGTGGGGCAGGCAGAATGCTGCCTTATGGATCCAGAATTCCCTATCAAGAGGGTTTGGGGACAAATAGGGTGAGAATGCAATTGTAAACACCAGCTATGCTTAAATTGAGTGCCAAGCGGAAGTCAGTTTCAATGTGCAGCAGCTTATACGAGATATCCAGCACCTGAGTAAGGGCAGATGTCAGATATTTGCTCACACTTGAGTTTGTGTCTAGGATGACGACTAATGGAGGGGTGGCTTCAGGAGGCAATGGAGGATTACCCACGCTTAAGATTGTGAGATGCTCCAAACAACAAGGTTTCCTTCTAATGGACAGGAGGAGTCTTTTTTTTTCCTCCAGGGTCCCTCAAGTGGAAGTTTGCGTAGCAGAGCCCTCCCGCATGGATGACTGGAAAGCACACGTCCAATGACCATTGCAGCTGAGGAACATGACAGGTTCATTTTGGTGGTTCTGGTGCCAAGTACCAAGGCCTTGAGTTGACTTGGAATCTCTTACAGATGTGTCCCAAAACTGGTTTGTTACAAGGGAGGTCTTAGAATGTATTGGTGCTATGGGCCACGCTGAGGGTTTGGCACAGGTCGATGTGCACAGTTTCCATCTTGGGAGAGGAGATGTTCTGTTTTGTGGCTCAGGGTACATATGTTGTATCCTGACTTGGTATTCAAGAACAGGCCTCTGATGATTGATGCTGGCAACCTAATCTAGAGATCCAATGATGTCCTTGGTGCCCATCAGGTTCAATTTTCTTACTAAGGACCATTGATATGGTTGTCTGACTGGATGTAGGTGATCAGGGTGTTTCAGACTGTGCATTTGCATCCAGAGCCACTTCCAATATTGGGGTGGGCTCAGGGGCCTTGCAGGTTTCTCCTAACTTGGAGGCTTTGGGGAACTGTGATGGGCACAGTTTCCTTGGGGATGGCAGGCCCAGTCCTGTGGTAAGGCTTCAGAGACCACCTCCTTGAGGATATGAGAGCCATGGTTTTGGGAGGGAAGTCTGCAAACACAAATTTGGGTCAGGGATAGTGGCAAGGTGATCGCAGGTCCAATGCATAGACCTAGAAGGCATCACGTCAGGAACTGTAATTAGGGTGACTGAAAGCTGGTAGCACAGGCTTTTCTATCTGGATTGTGTGTCCAGGATGGGCTCTGAATGTAGACGTGGTCTCATGGTTCAATGGGAGACTTTTCCTCTCTAAGGATCCTGGTGGATCTCCATAGATTGGTGGTTTTTCAGAGAAGAAAAGAGTGCTCTTTTCCATCTTAGGGGTGCTCCAAAACAGGGAAGAATGCTGTTTTCCAACTTAGGCTTATGCCAAAACAGGGATTCCAGAGACGGGCTCTGGGTCTGGGTGCCCGGATATCCCACCAAGTGTTAGGATTTGGGCCTAGGGGCATTCCAGGCCTGCAATGCAGGATCCTAATGGTGTAACAGAGAGGGCTTGTTTGAAAGCATGCTCAGGCTGAGGGTCATCATGCCTCTTTGTGCCCAGGGGGGCCCTCAGGAGAGGGCGTAGTCTCATTGGCCATATAGCTGGATCCCACTTTGAGGGTTGGACACCCATTGCAACAGCCAGGCTTCCTGCAATGGAAAGAGGAGTTCTCTATTGTGCTTCAGGTTCCCCCATTGGCAGGGTTACAGGAAAGGTCTGTGGAAAGTTGCCTTAATACCAAGGATGTGTACAGATGACAGGCTAAGAATTCCCAGGTAACAAAACAGCATTGTTACCCATATTCATGCCATTCCATGTAGAAATAAGCTCTTAGTACTTCGCCCCAGAGCCACCAGAATGAACTTGCCATGTTCCTAAGCTGCAATGGTCAGTGGAGGTGTGGTTTCCAGGCAACCATACGGGGGTGCTCTGCTACACAAACTTTGCAATTGGCGGGGACCCTTGAGACAAAAAAACAGAATGCCCCTGTCCGGTAGAAGGAAACCTTCTGTTTGGAGCATCTCACAAGCCCCAGCGTGGGAAATCCTCCATTTCCTCTTGAAGCCACCACTCCATTTGTCAGTCATCATAGACACAAACTCCAGCATGAGCAAACATCTGACATCCGCCCTTACTCAGGTGCTGGATTTCAATTCGATCGCTGCACACTGGAACTGCCTTTAGTTTGACTGAATTAAGCCATAGCTTGGGTTTACAATTCCATCCTCAGCCTACTGGTCCACAAGCCCTATTGTGAGGGAATTCTGGAGCTACAACACAATATTCTGCCTTCCCCATAGAAAGAAAAAGGGCCTGGAGAGTCTGCCCAGAAACTCCATATGATGGTCAATCTTCTCGGTGCTTGACGGGACCCTGATTCATAGGCTGCCCTGGGGACTAGTGCTGTGTCTGACATAGCCGGAGCCAGGACCTAGTGTCAGCCACTGAGAGATCAGGGCCCATATACAGCATGTGAGACCAGCTATGGCCCAAGTCTGTCTTCTCTTCTATTCTTGGTATTCAGGCATCTGTACCCACACCTTTGCTGAAATCATTGCCATTGGGGGAACCTGTAGCACAATAGAGAACTCCTCCTTCCCCATGGAAGGTATTCTGACAGTTGGGATAGTTGCTCAACCCTCAAAGTGGAAGGCAGCTCCATGGCCAAGGAGAACATGTGCACTCATGATGGCTTCCCCGGGCACAAGCAGGCATTGTGACCTCAGCCTGAGCATGCTTTCAACCAAACGCTCTCAATTGCATCTCTGGGACCCCGAATTGCAGGCCTAGTACACACCTAGGCCCAAATCCTAACCCTGGTGGGATTTTACAGGGGCCCAGACACAGAGCCCATCTCTGGAATCCCTATTTTGGGGGACCCTTAAGATGGAAAACAGCACTCTTCCCTTCCCCGAGATAGTCACCAAACTCTTGGTAGCCACCAGGATCCTTGAGTGGAAAAATCTGCCATAGACCCATGAGAACACACCTGCATTCCGAGGCCATCCTGGACATACAATCCAGATACATATCATGTGCTATCACCTTTGAGTCATCGGGATTTACAGTTCCTGACGAGCTGCCTTCCAGGTCTATGCATTGGGCCTGCAATCACCTTGCCATTAACCTAAACTGAGTTTGTGTTTGCAGACTTCCTTCCTAAAACCATGGCTCACATGACCTCCAGGTTCTGGCATCTGAAGCCACACCACAAGACTGTGCATGAGATCCTCAAGGAAACTGTGCCCATCACTTTTGCCCGATACCTTTAGATTAGGAGAAACCTGCAAGGCCCCTGAGCGCAGCCAAATAATGGAGGCCGCTCTGGGCACAAATGCACAGTCTGAGACACCCTGATCACCTCCATACAGGCAGACACCCAAGTCAATGCTCCTGAGTCAGAAGATTGAACCTGACATGCCCCGAGGACTTCATTGGCACACTAGATTAGGTTTACATGTATCTGTCATCAGAGGCCTGCTCTGGAATATCAACTTATGATAAAATATATAGTCCCTGAGCCACAGAACAGAATATGTCCTCCCCAAAAAGGAAGCCATGCTCCTGGAATTGTGTCATACCCTTAGGGTATTTGGATCCTGAATGGCCCCTTAGCAACCAGCACATTCTATGATATTCCTGGTAACAAACCATCATTGTGCCCCATCTTCATGAGACTCCATGTCAACTCAAGGTCTCGATATATTGTCCCAGAGCTACCAGAATGCACCTGCCATGTTCCTCAGGTGCAATGGTCAATAGAGGGGTGATTTCCAGGCATCCCTGTGGGGTTCTCTGCTACAAAACTTTCCACATGGAGAAACCAGAGAAAACAAACCAGACTTCTCCTGTCCGGTAGAAAGAAACTTTGCTATTTGGAGCATCTCACAAGCCCCAGCATGGGAAATCCTCCATGGCCTCTTGACGCCACCCTTCCATTTGTGGGTAATCACAGACACAAACTCCAGTGTGAGCAAACATCTGACATCCACCCTTACTCAGGTGCTGGATATTCGAAACGGCAGCTGCACACTGGAACTGCCTTTTGCTTTTCACTGAACTTAACCATAGCTTTGTATTACTATTCTATCCTCACCACACTGCTCCACAATATCTCTTGATAGGGAATTCTGGAGCCACAACGCAGTATTCTGCCTTCCACATAGAAAGAAGAAGGACCTGTTGAGTCTGCCCAGAAACTGCACATGAGGATCAATCTACTCAGACCACGAGGCAACCCTGATTAATAGATTTCCCTGACCACTAGTGCTGTGTCTGACAGAGTCTAAGCCCCGACCTCGTGTCAGCCACCCAGAGTTGAGGGCCCATATTTAGCATGAAGATCGGCCATGGCCCTGGGCCATCATCTGTACCCATCCTTGGTATCCAGTCATCTGTCCCCCAAACTTTGCTGGAATTCCTGCCAATGGCGAACCTGAAACACAATAGAGAACACCTCCTTCCCCATGGCAGGAATATTGGCTGTTGGGATGGTTGTCCAACAGCGTGGGAGCCAGCTGCATGGCCAAGGAGACCATGCCCACTCCTGAGGGCCGACATGGGCACAGGCAGGCATGGTGATCCTCAGCCTGAGCATGTTTTCAAACAAACACTCTCAGTTGCTCCTCCAGTACCAGCATTGCAGGCCTGGTATGCCCCTAGGCCCAAATCCTAACCCTTGGTGGGATTTTCCAGGTGCCCAGACCCAGAGTCCGTCTCAGAATCCCTGTTTGGGGCACCATTAAGATGGAAAACAGCACTCTTCCCTTCCCTGAGAAAGGCACCAAACTATTGGGAGCCACCAGGATCCTTAGAGAGAAAAAATCTCCCATGGACCTATGAAAACAAACCTGCATTCCGAGGCCATCCTGTCCACACAATCCAGAGAGAAAAGTCTTTGCTACCGCCTTTGAGTCATCCTATTTACATTTCCTGACGAGCTGCCCTCCATGACTATGCATTGGGCCTGTGATCATCTCGACACTAACCCTAACCCCAGTTTGTGTTTGCCGACTTCTCTCCCAAAACCATGGCTTACATGCCCACCAGGATGTGGTCCCTCAAGCCACATCACAGGAAAGTTCCTGCCATCCCCAAGAAAACTGTGCCCATCAGGTTGTCCAAACCCTCCAGATTAGGAGAAACCTGCCAGGCCCCTGAACCCACCCCAATATTGGAGGTTGCTCTGGATGCAAACGTGCAGTCTGAAACACCCTGAGCACCTCCATCGAGGCAGAAAGCCAAGTCAACGGTTCTGAGTCAGATGATTGAACCTGACATGCCCCTAGGACTTCACTGGAACCCTAGATTGGGTCTTCAGACATCTGTTCTCAGAGTCCTGTTCTGGAATACCAAGTTATGATACTACATGTGGTCCCTGATTCCCACAACAGAACATCTCCTGTCTCCAGAAGGAAAATGTGCTCTTGGATCTACGTCCAACTTTCAGGGTAGATGGATCCTGCATGACCCATTAGCCCCAGCAGCTTCTATCATCTCCCTGGTAACAAACCATCATTGTGACCCAACTTCCTGAGACTTGATGCCAACTCAAGGTGTTGGTACTTTGCCCAAGAGCCATGAAACGAATCTGCCATGTTCCTCAGGTACAAAGGTCAATGGACGTGTGCTTTCTAGGCATCCAAGAGGTAGTTCTCTGCTACACAAAAATTCCACATAGGGAACCCTAGAGCAAACAAATAAGACTGCTCCTGTCAGGTTGAAGGAAACCTTGGTTGTTTGGAGCATCTCACAAGCCCCAGCCTGGGAAGTCCTCCACATTCTCTTGATGCCAACCCTCCATTTGTTAGTCATCATAGACACAAATTCCAGCATGAGCAAACATCTGACATCTGCTCTTACTCAGGTGCTGGATATTCGAATCAGTCACGCACACTGGAAATACCTTTCACTTGACACTGTATTCTTGCATAGTTTGGTTTTACAATTCCATCCTCACCCTACTGGACTGCAAGTCCTCTTGAGAGGGAATTAGGGAGACAAAACGCAACATTCTGCCTTCCCCATAGAAAGAAGAAGGGCCTGGTGAGTCTGCCCAGAAACTCCCCATGAAGATCAATCTACTTGGCCCTCGAGGGAACCCCGATTTATACTTTGCGCTGGCCACTAGCGCTGTGTCTGAGAGAGCCTGAGTCCCAACCTCGTGCCAGCCACCCAGAGTGTGGGGCCCTTATCCAGCATGTGGGACTGGCCATGGCCCAGTCATCTCTACCCATCCTTGGTATTCCGGCAACTATCCCAGACCTTTGCTGGAATCCCTACCAGTGGGGGAACCTGAAGCACAATTGAGAACTCCTCCTTCCCCATGGCAGGAAGCCTGGCTGTTGCTATGGGTGCCCAACCCTCAGAATTAGAACCAGGTGCATGGCCAATGAGACAACGCCCAATCATAAGGGCCGCCTGGGCCAAAGCAGGCATTGTGTCCCTCAACCTTAGCATGCATTCAAACAAATGCTCTCAGTTGTTTCTGCAGGGTCCCGCATCGCAGGCCTGGTATGCCCTTAGGACCAAATCCTAACACTTCGTGGGATTTTCCATGCCAACATAACCAGAGCCCGTCTCTGGAATCTCTGTTTTGAAGCACCCCTATGATGGAAAACAGCACTCTTCCCTCCCCTGAGAAAACTATTAGGAGCTGCCAGGATGCGTAGAGAGGAAAAATCTCCCAGGGCTCCATAAGACCACACCTTCATTCCGAGGCCATCCTGGACACACAATCCAGATACAAGAGACTGTGCTACCACCTTCGAATCACCTGGTTTACAGTTCCAGACGAGCTGCCCTACAGACCTATGCATTGGGCCTGTGATCACCTCGCCATTAACCCTACCCCAAGTTTGTGTTTGCAGACTTCTTTCCCAAAACCATGGCTCACATGCCCTCTATGATGGGTCTCTGTAGCCACACCACAGGAAAGATCCTGCTATCCCCAATGAAACTGTGTCCATCACAGTTGCCCAAACCCTCCAGATTAGGAGAGACCTGCAAGTCCCCTGAGCCCAGTCCAATATTGGAGGCCACTCTGGACACAAATGCACAGTGTGCAACACCCTGATCACCTCCATCCAGGAAGACACCCAAGTCAATGGTCCTGAGTCAGAAGATTGGTCCCTGAACCCCACAATAGAATATCTCCTGTCCCCAGATGGAATTCGTGCTCTTCAACTTGTGTCAAGGGTCGGGGTATATGAATTATGCACAGCCCCTTAGCCCCCAGCACATTCTAAGATCTCTCTGGTAACAAACAAACAGCATTGTGATCCATCTTCATGAGATTCCATGTCACTTCAAGTCCTTGGTAATTCGCCCCAGAGCCACCAGAATGAACCTGCCATGTTCCTCACCTGATATGGTCAGTGGAGGTGTGCTTTCCAGGCATCCATGTGGGAGTGCTCTTCTACTTATTCTTTCCACATGTGGGACCCTGGAGCAAACAAACCAGACTGCCACTGACCAGTAGAAGGGAACCCTCTGTTTGGAGCATCTCAGAAGCACCAGCAGGAGAAATCCTCCATGGCCCTTGACACAACCCCTCCATTTGTCAGTCATCATAGACAAAAACTCCAGCATGAGAAAACATCTGAAATCTGCCGTTATTTAGATTCTGCATTTTCTTTTCCACCACTGCACACTGGAACTGCGTTTCACTTGACACTGAATTTAACAATAGATTGGGTTTAGAATTCCATCCTCAGCCTCCTGGTCTGCAAGCCCTCTAGAGAGGGAATTTGGAGCCACAAGGCAACATTCTGCATTCTCACTAGAAAGAAATAGGGCCTGGTGAATCTTCCCAGAAACTCCACATGCGGATCAATCTACTTGGCACTCGATGGAACCTTGATTTATAGGCTGTCCTGGGCACTAGTACTAGTACTAGTACTAGTACTGTGTCTGACAGAGCCTGAGCCAAGACCTAGTTTCAGGCACCCAGAGATATGAGCCCATATCCAGCATGTGAGATTGGCCAGGGACCAAGTCCATCATCTCTACCCATCCTTGGTATTCAGGCACCTGTCCCCAGACCTTTTATGTAATCCCTACCAATGGGGTAACCTAAAGCACAATAGAGAACTCCTCCTTCCCCATGGTAGGAATCCTGGCTGTTGATATGGGTGTCCAAACCTCAAAGTGGGAGCCAGCTGCATGGCCAAGGAGACAATGCCCACTCATGAGGGCTGCCCTGGGCACAAGTAGCCATTGTAACCCTCAGCTTGATCAAGCCTTCAAAAAAATGCTCTTAGTTGAACCTCCAGGATCCTGCATTGCAGGCCTGATATGCCCTTAAGCCCAAATCCTAACACATCGTGGGATGTTCCATGTGCACATACCCAGAGCCCGTCACTGGAATCCCTGTTTTGAGGCACCCCTAAGATGGAAAACAGCACTCTTCACTTCCCTGAGAAAGCCACCAAACTAATGGGATCCCCCAGGATCCTTGAGAAGAAGAATCTCCCATGGTCCCATGAGTCCACACCTGTATTCCGAGGCCAGCGTGGATATGCTATCCAGATACAAGAGACTGTGCTACTGGCTTCGAGTCACCTGATTTACAGTTCCTGACGTGCTGCCCTCCAGATCTTTGAATTGGGGCGGTGAACACCTCTCCATTAACCTTATCCCGAGTTTGTGTTTGCAGATCTCTCTCTAAAAACCATTGCTCACATGTCCTCCAGGATGGGGCCCCTAGAGTCACACCACAAGACTGTGCTTGCCATCCCCAAGGAAACTGGGCCCATCACAGTTGCCCAAACCCTCCTGATTAGGAGAAACCTGGAAGGCTCCTGAGCACATCCCAATATTGGAGGCTGCTCTGGATGCAAATGCACAGTCTGAAACACCCTGATCACCTCCATCCAGGCAGACACCCAAATCAATGGTCCTGAGTCAGATAATTGAACCTGACATGGCCCTAGGACCTCATTGGAAGAGGGATTAACTTTTCAGGCACCTGTCCTCAGAGGCCTCTTCTGGAATACCAACTTATGATACAAATTATGGCCCCTGAGCCCCAGGGTGGGAAATCCTCCATGGCCTCTTGACGCCACCTCTCCATTTGTTGGCCATCATAGACCCAAACTCCAGCCTGAGCAAACATCTGACATCCGCCCATATTCAGGCGCTGATATTGGAATCAGCTGCTTCACACTGGAACTGCCTTTCGCTTTGCAATGAATTTAAGCCTAGCTTCAGACTACAATTTCATCCTCACCCTACTGGTCTGCCATATCTCTTGATAGGGAATTCTGGAGCCACAACGCAACATTCTGCCTTCTTCATAGATAGAAGGACCTGGTGAGTCTGCCCATAAACTGCACATGAAGATCAATATACTCAGCCCAGGAGGGAACCCCTATTTATAGTTTGCCCTAGCCACTAGTGCTGTGTCTGACAGAGCCTGAGCCCCCACCTCGTGTCAGCAACCCAGAGGGTGGGGCCCACATTAACCATGTGAGACCGGCCATGGCCCAGGGCTGTCATTACTACCCATCCTTGGTATTCAGGCATCTGTCCCCTAGATCTTAGCTGGAATCCCTACCAATGGGGGGACCTGAAGCACAATAGAGAATTCATCCTTCGCCATGGCAGGAATCCTGGCTTTTGGATGGGTGTCCAACCCTAGGAATGGGAACTGGCTGCATGGCTGAGTAGACATCGCCCAATCCTGATGGCCTCCGGGGCACAAGCAGGCATTGGGACCCTCAGCTTGACCATACTTTCAAACAAACGCTCTCAGTTGCACCTCCAGGATCCCGCATTGCAGGCCTGGTATGGCCCTAGGCCTAAATATTAACCCTTGGTGGGATTTTCCAAGCACTTAGACCCAGAGCTCATCTCTGGAATGCCTGTTTTGGGGCACGCCTAAGCTGGAAAACAGTACTCATCCCTTCCCGGAGAAATCCAACAAACTATTGAGAACCGCCAGGATCCTTGAGAGGAGAAATCTCCCATGGACCCTTGAGACAACACCTGCAATAAAGGCCATTCTGGAAATTAAATCCAGATACAATTACCTGTGCTACCACCTTTGAGTTACGTGATTTACAGTTCCAGACTTGCTGCCCTCCTGGTCTATGGATTGGGACTATGATCACCTTGCCACTAACCCTAACCTAAGTTTGTGTTTGCAGACTTCTCTCTCAAAATCATGGCGCACATGTCCTCCAGGATGGGGTCTCTGGAGTCACACCACAGGACAGTTCCTGCAATCCCCAAGGAAACTGCCCATCACAGTTGTCCAAAAACCCCATATAAGGAGAAACCTGCAAGGAACCTGAGCCAACCCTAGTATTGGATGCCACTCTGGACACAAATGCACAGTCTGAAACACCCTCATCACCTGCATCCAGTCAGACACCAGAGTCAATGATCCTGAGTCAGAAGATTGAATGACATTCCCCTAGGGCCTCATTCAAACCCTTTATTAGGTTTTCAGGCTTCTGTCCTCAGAGACCTGTTCTGGATTACCAATTTATGATACAACATATGGCCGCTGAGCCCCACAACAGAATATCTCCTGCCCCCAGAAGCAATCCGGGCTCTTGGGCCTGTGTCAAATCCTCAGGCTAGATGAATCCTGCATGGCCCATTAACCACCAGCACATTCTAAGATCTCCCTGGTAACAAACCAACATTTTGACACATCTTCATGAGGTTCCATGTCCAATCCAGTCTTTATTTCTTCGCCTCAAAGCCACCAGATGCCATGTTCCTTCGCTGTCATGGTCAATGAAGGTGTGCTTTCCAGTCACCCATGTGGGAGATCTATGTTATCCGATCTTTCGACATGGGGAACCATGGAGGAAACAAATCAGACTGCCCCTGTCTGGTAGAAGGAAACCTTGCTGTTTGGAGCATCTCAAAAACACCAGATTGGGAAATCCTCCATAACCTCTTGACGCCACCCCTCCATTTTTGTGTCATCATAGACACAAACTCCAGCATGAGCAAATATCTGACATCCACCCTCACTCAAGTGCTGAATATTGGATTCAAACATTGCACACTGGAAATTCCTTTTGCTTGATACAGAATGTAACCATAGCTTAGGTTTACAATTCCATCCTCAGCCTCCTGGTCCACAAGCCCTCTTGATAGTGAATTCTAGCGCCACAAAGCAGCATTCTGCCTTCCCCTTACAAACAAGAAGGGCCTGGTGAGTCTGCCCAGAAACCATACATGAGGATCAATCTGCTCGGCACTTGAGGGAACCCCAATTTATAGGCTGCCCTGGGCACTAGTGCTGTGTCTGACAGAGCCTGAGCCAAGACCTAGTGTCAGCCACCCAGTGATCGGGGCCCATATCCACGATTTGATACTGGCCATGGCCCATGTCCATCATCTTTACCCATCCTTGGTATTCAGGCCTCTGTCCCCAGACCTTTGCTGGAATCCCCGCTAATGGGGGAACCTGAAGCACTATAGAGAACTCCTCTTTCCCCATGGCAGGATTCTGGCTGTTGGGATGGTTTTTCCAACCCTCAAAGTGGGAGCCAGCTGCATGGCCAATGTGACCACGCCCACTCATGAGGGCCACCTGGGCATAAGCAAGTATTGTGACCCTCAGCCTGAGAATGATTTCAAACAAGCCCTCTCAGTTGCACCTCCAGGATCCTGCATGCAGGCCTGTTAAGCCATTAGGCCCAAATCCTAACACTTGGTGGGATTTTCCAGGGGACCAAACCCAGAGTCCGTCTCTGGAATCCATATTTTGGGGCACCCCTAACATGAAAAACAGCACTCTTCCCTTCCCCGAAAAAGCCACCAACTATTGGGAGCCACCAGGATCCTTAGAGAGGAAAAATCTCCCATGGACCCATGAGGCCACAACTGCATTCTGAGGCCATCCTGCACACAATACAGAGAAAAAAGCCTGTGATTCTGCCTTTGAGTCACCCGATTAACAGTTCCTGAAGAGCTGCCATCCATGTCTATGCATTGGGCCTGTGATAACCTTGCCACTAACCCTAACCCAAGTTTGTGTTTTCAGACTTCCCTCCCAAAACCATGGCTCACATGCCCTCCAGTTTGTGATAACTGGAGCCACACCACGGGATTGTACCTGTCTTCCCAAAGGAAACTGTGATTGTCACTATTAAACAAACCCTCTAGATTAGGAGAAACCTGCAAGGCCCCTAAGCCCAGCCCAATATTGGAGGCCACTCTGGACGCAAATGCACAGTCTGACACACCATATCACCTACATCCAGGCTGATATCCAAGTCAATGGTCCTCAGACAGAAGATTGAACCTGACATGCTCCTAGAATTCACTGGAACACTAGAATAGGTTTTCAGGTATCTGTACTCAGAAGGCTGTTCTGAATATCAATGTATGATACAATATGGTCACTGAGCCACACAAAAGAACATCTCCTGTCCTTAAAAGAAAGCTGTGCTCTGGACCTGTGTCAAACACTCTGGGTAGATGAATCCTTCAAGGCCCCCTGGCAACCAGCACATTCTATGATCTCCCTGACAACATACCAGCATTGTGACCCATCTTCATGAGACTCCATGACAACTCCAGCCCTTGGTACTTCGGCCCAGAGCCACCAGAATGAAACTGCCATGTTCCTCTGCTGCCATGGTCAATGTAGGTGTACTTTCCAGGCATCCAGCGGGAGTGCTCTGATACCAACTTTCCACATGGGGAACCCTGGAGGAAACAAACCAGACTCCCCTGTACGGTAAAAGGAATCTTTGCTGTATGGAGTATCTCAAGCCTGAGGGTGGGTAATCCTCCATGGCCTCTTGAGGCCACCCATCCATTTGTTGGTCATCATAGACACTAACTCCAGCGTGAGCAATCAACTGACATCTGCACTTACTCAAGTGCTGGATATTTGAATCAGCTGCTACACACTGGAATTGCCTTATGCTTGGCACTGAATTTAAAAGTAGCTTGGCGGGACGCCTGGGTGGCTCAGTTGGTTAAACAGCTGCCTTCGGCTCAGGTCATGATCCCAGCGTCCTGGGATCGAGTCCCACATCAGGCTCCTTGCTCCGCAGGGAGCCTGCTTCTCCGTCTGACTCTGCCTTCCACTCTGTATGCCTGTGCTTGCTCTCGCTCGCTCTCTGACAAATAAATAAAATCTTGAAAAAAAAAAAGTAGCTTGGGTTTGCAATTCCATCCTCACCCTGGTGTTCAGTAAGCTCTCTTGATAGGGAATTCTGAAGCCACAACACAGCATTCTGCCTTCCCCATAGCAAGAAAAAACAGCCTGGAAAGACTGCCCAGAAACCCTACATGAGGATAAATCTACTCGACCCTCGAGTGAACCCCATTTATAGGTTTACCTGGCCACTAGCGCTGAGTCTGACAGAACCTCGTCTCTGACCTCGTGTCAGGACCCAGAGACTGGGCTCCAACTCCAGAATGTGAGACCAGCCATGTCCCAGGGCTGTCATCTCTACCCATTCTTGATTCAGGCATCTGTCCCCAGACATTTGCTGAAATCCCTGCCAATGGGGGAACCAGAAGCACAATAGGGAAATCCTCCTTCCCCATGGCAGGAATGATGGCTCTTGGGATGGGTTTCCAGACCTCAGAGTGGTAGCCAGCTGAATGGCCAATGATAACCCGCCCACTCATGAGGGCCGCCCTGGACACAAGCAGGCATTGTGACCCCCAACATGAGCATGCTTTCAAACAAACACTCTCAGTTGCATTCCAGAATCCAAATTTGCAGGCCTGATATGCCCCTAAGCACAAATCCTAACACCTGGTGGGATTTTTCAGGGGACCAGAAACACAGCCTGTCTCTGGAATCCCTGTTTTGGGACACCCCTAAGATGGAAAATAGCACTCTCCCCTTCGCCAAGAAAGCCACCATAGTATAGGGAGCCGCTAGGATCCTTGAGAGGAAAAATCTCCCATGGATCCATGAGACCACACCTGTATTCCGAGGCCATCCTGGACACAAAAGCCAGATACACAAGCCTGTGCTACCACCTTCAAGGCAACTAATTTATAGTTCCAGACGAGCTGCCCTCCAGGTCTATGCATTGGGCCTGCGATCACCTCACCGCTAACCTTAACCCGAGTTTGTGCTTACAGACTTCTATCCCGAAACCATGGCTCATATTTCCTCCAGGATGGGGTCTCTGGAGCCACACCAAAGGACTGTGCCTGCCATCCCCAAGGAAAATGTGTCCGTCACATTTGCCTAAAACTTCGAGATAAGGAGAAACCTGCAAGGCCCCTTAGCCCACCCCAATACTGGAGGCCCCTCTGGACACAAATGTGCAGTCTGAAATACGCTGATCACCTGAATCCAGGCAGATACCCAAGTCAGTGTTTCTCAGTCAGAAGATTGAACCTGACATGCTCCTATGACCTCATTGTAACCCCTGATTAGGTTTTCAGGCATCTGTAATCAGAGACCTGTTCTGGAGTACCAACTTAAGATACAACATATGGTCCCTGATCCCCACAACAGAACATCTCCTTTCTCTAGATGGAAGCCGTGCTCTTGGAACTGTGTCAAACCCTCAGGGTAGATGAATCCTACTTGGCCCGTAGCCACCAGCAGATTCTAAGATCTCACTGGTAACAACCAGCATTGTGAGCCATCTTCATGAGATTCCATGTCAACTACAGGCCTTGGTACTTCACCCCAGAGCCTTCAGAAAGAACCTGTCATGTTCCTCAGCTGCAATGTTCAGTGGAAGTGTGCTTTCCAGGCATCCATGTGGGAGTGCTCTGCTACCCAAACTTTCCACATGGGGGACTCTCGAGCAAACAAATCTGACTGCCCTGTCCTGTAGAAGGAAACCTGGCTGTTTGGAGCATCTCACAAGCTCAAGTGTGGGAAATCCTCTATGACCTCTTTTCAACTCCTCTCCATTTGTCGGTCATTATAGACACAAACTCCGCCTTGAGCAAACATCTGACGTCTGCGCTTACTCAGGTGCTGGATATTCGAATCAGCCGCTGCACACTGGAAATGCCATTCGCTTGTCACTGAATTTATTCATAGCTTGGGTTTACAATTCCATCCTCACCCTACTGGTCCACAAGCCTTCATGATAGGGAATTCTGCAGCCACAACACAGCATTCTGCCTTCCCTATAGAAAGAAGAAGGGCCTGGTGAGTCTGCCCAGAAACTCCACATTATGATCAATCTACTTGTCCCTTGTGGGAACCCTGAATTATAGACAGCCCTGGCCCCTAGTGTTGTGTCTGACAGAGCCTAAGCCCCGACCTCGTGTCAGCCACCAAGAAGGCGGGGCCCATATCCCGCATGTTAGACTGGCCACGGAACAGAGCCGTCATCTTTACCCATCCTTGGTATTCAGGCATGTGTCCCCAGACCTTTCCTGGAATCCCTACCTATAAGGGAACCTGAATCACAATAGAGAAATCCTCATTCCCCATGGCAGGATTCCTGTAAGTTCGGAAGGGTGTCCAACACTCAGAGTGTTAGCCTACTGAATGGCCATTGAGACCATCCCCATTCCTGAGGGCCACCCTATGCAAAAGCTTGCATAGTGACCCTCAGCCTGAGCATGCTTTCAAACAAACGCTCTCAGTTGTATCTCCAGGACTTGCATTGGAGGCCTGGTAAGCCCCTATGCCCAAATCATAACCCTTGGTGGGTATTTCCAGGTTCCCAGAGCCCTGGAAATACCTGCAATCCCTGTTATGGGACACCCTTAATATGCAAAACAGAACTCTTTCCTCTCTGAGAAAGCCACCACATTATAAGGAGCCGCCAGGATACTTGAGAGGAAATATCACCCATGGACACCTGAGACCACACCTGCATTCTTAGTCCATCGTGGATACACAATCCAGATTAAAAAGCCTGTGCTACCTCCTTTGAGGCATGCGATTTACATTTCACACGGAGCTTCCCTCCAGGAGTATGCATTGGGCCTACAATCACTTCGCCACTAAACCTAACCCGCATTTGTGTTTGCAGACTTCCCTCCCAAAACCATGGCTCTCATGCCCTCCAGCACGGGGTCTTTGGAGCCACACCACAGGACTGTGCCCACCATTGCCAAGGAAACTGTGCCCATCAAATTGCCCTATCTTTCCAGATTAGGAGAAACCTGCAAGGCCCCTGAGCCCACCCCAATACTGGTTGCCACTCTGTACACAAATGCACAGTCTGGACCACCCTGATCACCTACATCTAGGCAGACTTTGAAGTCAATGATACTGAGTCAGAGGATTGAACCTGACATTCCGTTAGGATTTTATTGGAACCCTAGATTAAATTTTCAGGCATCTATCCTCAGAGGCCTGTTCTGCAATACCAAATTATGATACATTTGGTCCGTTAGCCCCACATCAGAACATCTCTGGTCCGAGAAGGAAACCGTGCCCTTTGACCAGTGTCAAACCCTCAGGGTAGATAAATCCTACATGGTCCCTTAGCCACCAGCACACTGTAAGGTCTCCATGGTAACAAACCTGCATTATGACCCATCTTCATGAGACTTCATGTCAACTCCAGGCCTTGGTAATTCGCCCAAGAGCCACCAGAACGAATTGGCCATGTTTCTCAGCTGCAATTTTAATGGAGGTGTGCTTTTCAGGCATCCACGTGGGAGTGCTCTGCTACCCAAACTTTCCACATGGGGGACCCTGGAGCAAATAAACCAGACTCCCCCTGTGTGGTAGAAGGAAACTTTGCTGTTTGAAGCATCTCACAAGCCCCAGCATGTGAAATCCTCCATGGCCTCTTGACGCCACCCCTCCATTCATCGGTCATCATAGACATAAACTCCAGCATGAGGAAATGTCTGACTTTCACCTTTACTCAGGTGCTGGATATCTGGAATCAGACACTGCACAATGGAACTGCCTTTTGCTTGGCACTGAATTGAACCTTAGCTTGAGTTTACAATTCCATCCTCACCCTACTGGTCCCCAAGCCCGCTTGATAGGGAATTCTGGGGCCACAACGCAGCTTTTTGCCTTCCCCTTAGAAAGAAGAAGGGCCTGGTGATTCTGCCCAGAAACTCTGCATGAGGATCAATCTGCTCAGCCCTTGAGGGATCCCTGATTCATACTCAGCCCTGACCACTAGTTCTGTTTCTGACAGAGCCTGAGTGCTCAATTCATGTCAGCTACTCAGAGAGTCAGGCATGTGAGACTGGCCATGTCTCAGGTCCCTCATCTCTACCCATCCTTGGTATTCAGGCATCTGTCCCCAGACATTTGCTAGAATACCTGCTAATGGGGGAACCTGAGGCACAATAGAGAATTCTTCCTTTTCCATGGCAGGAATCCTGGTAGTTGGGATGGGTGTCCTACATTAAAGTGGTAGCCAGCTGCATGGCCAAGGAGACAACTCCCACTCATAAGGGCTGCCCTAATCACATCAGGCATTGTGACACTCAGACTAGCATGCTTTCAAACAAACGCTCTCAGTTGTACCTCCAAGTCACACATTGTAGGCCTGGTACTCCCCTAGGCCCAAATCCTAATCCTGGTGGGATTTTCCAAGCACCCTGACTCACAGCCCTTCTCTGGAATCCCTTTTTGGGGAACATCTAAGATTGAAAACAGCACTCTTCCATTCAAACGAGAAAGCCACCATACTATTGGGAGCTTCCAGGATCCGTAGAGAGGAAAATACTCTCATGGAAACATTAGAAAACACCTGCATTCCAAGGCTATCATGGACACACAATCCAGATACAAAAGCCAGTGCTAGTGCCTTCGAGGTACGTGATTTACAGTTCCTGACGATCTGCCCTCCAGGTCTATGCATTGGGCCTACGATCACCTCGCAACTCAACCTAATCCGAGTTTGTGATTGCAGACTTCTCTCCCAAAACCATGGCTTACATGCCCTCCACGATGGAGTCTCTGGAGCCACACCACAGGACTGTGCCTGCCACCCCCAAGGAAACCGTGCTCACAAATTTGCCTAAACCTTCAAGATTAGGAGAAACCTGCAAGGCCCCAGAGCCCACCCCAATATTGGAGGCCACTCTGTACACAAAGGCACAGTCAGAAACACCCAGAAAGAAACCGTGTTCTTCGACTGGTGTCAAACCATCAGGATAGACTAATCATACATGGCCCCTTAGCCACCAGCACATAGTAAGATTTCCGTGGTAACAAAACTGCATTGTGACCCAACATCATTAGAATCCAGGCCTTGGTACTTTGCCCTAGAGCAACCAGAAAGAACCTGCCATGTTCCTTAGGTGCAATGGTCAATGTAGGTGTGCTTTCCAGTATCCACGTGCGAGTACTATGCTACCCAAACTTTGCACATGGGGGAACCTGGTGTAAACAAACCAGACCTCCCCTGTCCAGTAGAAGGAAACCTTATGTTTGGATCAACTCACAGGCCTCAGCGTGTAAACTGCTCCATGGCCTCTTGATGCCACCACTCCATTGGTCGGTCATCATAGACACAAACTCCAGTCTAAGCAAACATCTGACATGCACCCTTATCCCAGTGCTGGATGTCTTGAATAAACCACTGCACATTGGAACTGCCTTCCACTTGGCACTGAATTGAACTATAGCTTGTGTTTACAATTCCATCCTCACCTGACTGGTCCCTAAGCCCTCTTGATAGGGAAATCTGGGGCCACAACGCAGCATTCTGCCTTCCCCATCGAATGAAGAAATGCCTGGTGAGTCTGCCCTGAAAACCCACATGAGGATCAATCAGGTCGGCCCTCGAGTCAACACCGATTTATAGGCTGCCATGGCCACTAGTGCCGTGTCTGACAGAGCCTGAGCTCGACTGAGTTTCAGCCACTAGAGAGCAGGCCCCATATCTAGCATTTGGGATTGCCATGGCCAAAGTATGTCATCTCTACCCATCCTTGATATTCAGGCACCTGTCCCCAGACCTTGGCAGGGATCCCTGCCAATTAGGGAACTTGAAGCACAATAGAGAACTCTTCTTTCCCCATGGCAATAAACCTGGCTTTTGGGATGGGTGTTCTACCCTCAAAGGCGGAGCCAGTTACAACATCAATGACACCACACACACTCCTGAGGACTACCCTTGGCACAAACAGGCATTGTGACCCTCACCCTGAGCATGCTTTCAAAAAATCCCTCTCAGATTCACCACAATGATCCCTCATTTCAGGCCTGGTATGCCTGTAGGTTCAAATCATAAAACTTGGTGGGATTTTCGAGGTGCCCAGACCCAGAGACCATCTCTGGAATTTTTGTTTTGGTGCACCCTTCAGATGGAAAACAGCACTCATCCCTTCCCCAAAAATGTCACCAAATTATGAGGAGCCACCAGGATCCATAGAGAGGCAATGTCTCCCATGGACCCATGAGAACACACCTGCATTCCGAGGCCATCCTGGACACACAATCCGGAGAGAAAAGCCTGTGCTACTGCCTTCCATTCACCCTAATTACAGTTCCAGATGAGCTGCTCTCAAGGTATATGCATTGGGCCTGTGATCACCTCGCCACTCACCCTAATTCGAATTTGTGTTTGCAGACTTATCTACAAAAACCATGGCACACATGCCCTCCAGGATGGGGTCTCTGGATCCACACTGCAGGACTGTCCCTGCCATCCACAAGGAAACTGTTTCCATCACAGTTGCCCAAACTGTCTAGATTAGGAGAAACCTACAAGGCCTCTGGGCCTACCCCAATTTCGGCGGCCGCTCTGAACACAAATGCACAGTCTGAAATACCCTGATCCCCTACATCCAGGAACACAGCCAAGTCAATGTTCCTGAGTCAGAATAATGAACCTAACATGCCCCTAGGACGTCATTGGAACCATTGATTCGGTTTTCAGACATGTGTCCTCAGAGGCCTGTTCTAGAATGCGAACTTATGATACAACATGTGGTGGCTGGGCCACACAACAGAACATCTCCTGTCCCCAGAAGGAAACCGTGCCCTACAATCTGTGCAAAATCCCAGAGTAGTAGATTCCTGCACAACTACTAAGCCACCAGCACATTCTAAGATCTACCTGGTAACAAACCAGCTGTGTGGCCCATCTGCAAGAGATTCCATGTCAAATCAAGGACTTGGTACTTTGCTACAGAGACACCAGAATAAAGCTGCCATGTTCTTCAGTTGCAATGGTCAATGAAGTTGAACATTCCAGGCATCCATGCGGTAGAGCTCTGCTACCCAAACTTTCCACATGGGGGACCCTGGAGCAAATAAACCACACTCCACCTGTCCAGTAGAATGAAACCTTGCTATTTGGAGCAGCTCATGAGTCTCAACGTGAAAATCCCTCCATGGCTTCTTGACGCCACCCCTCCATTTGTCAGTCATCATAGACACAAACTCCAGTGTGAGCAAATATCCGACGTCCTCCCTTACTAAGGTGCTGGATATCTCGAAAAAGCTGCTGGACACAGGAACTGCCTTCCACTTGGCAGTGAATTGAACTGTAGCTTGTGTTTACAATTCCTTCCTCACCCGACTGGTCCCCAAGCCTTCTTGATAGCGAATTATGGAGACACAACACAGCATTCTGCCTTCCCGATAGAAACAAGTGCTTGGTGAGTCTGGCCAGAAACCCCACATGAGGATCAATCTGCTCGGCCCTATATCGGAGGGACCCTGATTTATAGGTTGCCCTGGCCACTAGAGCTGTGTCTGACAGAGCCTGAGCCCAGACCTAGTGTCAGTCACCAGAGTTTGAGCCCCACATCTAGTATTTGGGAATGCCATGGCTCAAGTATTTCATCTCTACCCATCCTTGGTATTCAGGCACCTGTCCCCAGACCTTTGCTGGAATCCCTGATAATGGGGCATCCTGAAGCACAATAGAGAAGTCCTCCTTCTTCATATCAGGAAACTTGGCTGTTAGGATGGGTGTTCAACCCTGAAAGGGGGAGTCATTTACAAGTCCAGTGAGACCACACAAACTCCTCAGGGATGCCCTGGAGGCAAACAGGCCTTGTGACCCTCAGCCTGAGCATGCTTTCAAACAATCCTTCTCTGTTGCACCACCGTGAACCCGCATTGCAGGCCTAATATGCCCCTAAGCCCAAATCCTAGCACTTGTTGTGATGTCCCAGATGCCATGAACCAGAGCCCGTCTCTGGAATCCCTGTTTTGGGGCACCCATAAGGTGGAAAACATCACTCTCCCCTTCCCCGAAAAAGCCACCAAACTATGGAGAGCCACCAGGATCCATAGAGAGGAAAAGACTCCCATGGACCCATGAGACCACACCTGCATTCCAAGGCCATCCTGGACACACAATCCAGAGAGAAAAGCTTGTGCTACTGCCTTCCAGTCTCCCTAATTATAGTTCATGACGAGCTTCCCTCCAGGTCTACGCATTGGGCCTGTGATCACCTCGCCACTCACCCTAATTTGTATTTGTGTTTGCAGACTTCTCTCCCAAAACCATGGCTCACATGCCCACCAGAATGTGATCTCTGGAGCCACACCACAGAACTCTGGCTGCCAACCCCAAGGACACTGTGCATATCAGATTTGCCCAAACCTTCCAGATTAGGAGAAACCTGTGTGGCCCCTGAGCCCACACCAATATTGCCGGCCACTCGGGATGGAAATGTGCAGTCTGAAACACCCTTATCACCTACATCCAGGGAAATAGCCAAGTCAATGATCGTGAGATAGACGATTGAACCTAAAATGCCAGTAGGCTCTCAATGGAACCCCATTAGGTTTTCAGGCATCTGTCCTCAGGGGCCTGTTCTGAAATACCAATCTATGACACATCATGTCGTCTCTGAGCCACACGACAGAACATCCCCTGTCCCCAGAAGAATACCATGCTCTTCGACCTGTGCCAAACCCTCAGGGTAGGAGAATCCTGCATGGCACCTTAGCAACCAGCACATTCTAAGTTCTCCCTGGTAACAAACAAGCATTGTGACCCATCTGCAAGAGATCCCATGTCAACTCAAGGCCTTGGCACTTTATCCCAGAGCCACCAGAACGAATCTGCCATGTTCCTCAGCTGCAATTGTCAATGGAGGTGTGCTTTCCTGGCATCCATGCCGGAGAGCTCTTCTTCACAAACTTTCCACATGGGGAAACCTAGAGTAAACAAACCAGTCTTCACCTACTCTGTACAAAGAAATGTTACTTTTTGCAGCAGTTCACAGGCCTCAGCATGTGAACTCCTCCATGGCCTCTTTATACCAACCCTCCACTTGTCGGTCATCATAGACAAAAACTCTAGTGTGAGTAAGCATCTGACATCCACCCTTATTCCAGTGCTGGATGTCTCGAGTAAACTGCTACAAATTGGAACTGCCTTCTGCTTGGCACTGAATTGAACCATAGCTTTTGTTTACAATTCCACCCAAAACTGTCTGGTCCCCAAGCTCTCGTGATTGGGAAATCTGGAGCCACAACACAGCATTCTGCCTTCCCTATTGAATGAACAAATGCCTGGGAATCTTCCCAAGAAACTCCACATGAGGATCAATCTGCTCCACCCTCGAATCTACTCTGATATAAAGGCTGCCATGGCCACTAGCGCTGTGTCTGACAGAGCCTGAGCCCCGACCGAGTTTTAGGCCTCATATCTAGCATTTGGGATTGCTATGGCCCAAGTACGTCATCTCCACCCATCCTTGGTATTCAGGCACCTATCTCGAGACCTTGCTGGAAACCCTGCCAATGGGGCAACCTGAAGCACAGAGGAACCTGACGGAAGAGAACTCATCCTTCCTCATGGCAGGACATTTGGCTGTTGGGTTGGGTGTCCAACTCTCTAAGAGGGAGCCAGATATATGACCAATGAGACCACTCCCACTCCTGAGGGCCGCCATGGGAGCAAACAGGCATTGTGAGACTCAGCCTGAGCAAGCTTTCAAACAATCCCTCTCAGTTGCACCATCATGATCCCGCATTGCAGGCCTCATACACCCCTAGGTGCAAATCCTAACCCTTGGTGGGAAGTCCCAGATCCCCAGAAAAAGAGCCTGTATTTGGAATCCCTGTTTTGGGGCACCCATAAGATGGAAAACAACACTCTTCCCTTCCCCAAAAAAGCCACCAAACTATGAGCTGCACAGATCCATAGAGAGGAAAAGTTTCCCATGGACCCATGAGACTATACCTGCATTCCGAGGCCATCCTGGACACACAATATAGAGAGAAAAGCCTGTGCTACTGCCTTCCAGTCACCCTAATTACAACTCCTGACAAGCTGCACTCCAGGTCTACTCATTGGGCCTGTGATCACCTTTCCACTAACCATAACCCACATTTGTGTTTGCAGACTTCTCTCCCAAAACCATGGCTCATATGCCCTCCAGGACAGGGTCTCTGGATCCACAACACATGACTAGGCCTGCCATCCCCAAGGAAACTGTGCCCGTCAAACCTGCCCAAACCTTCCAGTTTAGGAGAAACACGCAAGAGCCCTGAGCCCAACCCAATATTGTCGGCAGCACTGGACACAAATGCCAGTCTGAAACGCCCTGATCACCTACCTCCAAGCAGACAGCCATTTCAATGTTCCTGGGTCAGAAGATTGTACCTGACATGCTCCTAGGACGTCATTGGAACACTAGATTAGGTTTTCAGGCATCTGTCCTCAGGGTCCTGTTCTGAAATACCAACTTAGGATACAACATGTGGTCCCTGAGCCACACAATAGAATATCTCCTGTCCCCAGTAGGAAACCATGCCCTTCGACCTGTGCCAAACCCTCAAGATTGGAGAATCCTGCACAGCACCTTAGACACCAGCACAAACTCTAGTTTGTGCGTTGACCCATACCACAAGCTTTCCATCTGCTGGACAGTCGAGTCCTGTTGAATGGCTCCAGGATGTCCCATACGGAAAGACTGGAGAGCAAGATTCGAAGGATGGATGCCTGTACAGCATACCTCACATTCCCATTGGCTCTTTGTGACAAGACATGTTTGAACTACTGGCTCTGGGGCGAGCTAACTAGGGGGCTGAATTGAAATGGACTCACCTGCGGATGGGTCATAATGTGGGTTTGTGTGCATGGAGACCTTGGAATATGTTGGCAGCTCAGGGGCCATGAAGTATTCACCTAACTGAAGGGTGTAATATTGCTCCAATTAAAAAGAGATCCCTATGTGGAGATGAGACAGGTTCTCTTTGGTGCCTCAGAAAAGCCCCAGATACTGGTCTTCAAACCAGTTCTCTGAGTAGAGACACCTGGAAACCAAAGCTAGGGTTCAGATTAGAGCCTAGATGCCTGTCCGTTTCAATCTTCTGTCTCTGGGGACACTGTCTGAGTATCTAAGTGGAGATAGTTGCTCAGCTGGTGTCAGAGTGCCCCTCTTAGTCCACGGCCGAGGCATGTCCTTGGAGACCTTATTGGATTCTCCTAATCTCTAGGGTTGTGGCCAATGGATTGGGTACAGTTTTCTTGGAGAGGACTGGCACAGTCCTTCAGTGTGTCTCCATAGGCCCTAGCCTGGAGGGTGTGTGGGTCCGGGCTGTGGGCACAGAAGTCTGAAAACACAAACTCGGCTTGGGTGCGGAGCCGAGAGCATGGCAGGATAGACCCACAGACCGTGAGAGGAGATCCTCAGCTTATGAAAGAAGGGCAAATGGGAGGCAGTCACGCAAGCTTTTGTCTTTGGATGTTTTGTCTCCCATAGCCGTGGAATGTAGGGGTGACCTCAGGGGCTATGGAAGAGTCTCCCTCTCTGAGGAGTTGGTCCAGCTCTTAAGGTTTTGGGGACATTTTGTGCGAAGGGTGGAGTCCTGCTGTCTGGCTCAGGTGTTCTTCCAGGAGAGGGACTCCAGATCACAGTCCTGGGTTCGAGCAAATGGAATACTCGAGCTCTTGTGAAGATTGGGATCATAGGGGCTTGGCAAGCCCCATATGCGGGCTCTTAGTCCAGGCCCTGAGAGACCTTACTTCCACATGGGGCCCATGCTGATGGTCCCAATGCGAGTTTGTACCCAAGGAGGCACTCAAGTTTAGGCTTGGCCTCAGGGGCCATGAAGGTTTCTCCTACACTGAAGGTATGACTCCATGCCAACAGCAAGCTTTCCAGCCATGGGGAAGGAGAAGATCTGATTTGTGCTTCAGTTACCCACGTTTGCCAGGATTTGATATAATATCTAGGGTCAGATGTCTGAAAACCCAGGTTGGGAAGAGATGACAGCATAAGGCCATGGCCTGTCTGATGTGCTTAGTGTGCAGCCAGCTGTTTCCTTGTCTGTCGGGACGTCAGGCTGTGTCAGACAGAGCATTACTGACCAGGGTAGCTTTTCCAGTTAGGGTGCGGTCGAGGCCAGAGCAGGTTGGTTCTCATTTGTGGTTTCTGGAGAGCCCCATAGGGCAACGTTTTTCTTCTGGTGGGCAGGCAGAAAACTGTGTTGTGGTTCTGGAATTCCCAGTCTGGAGGGCTTGTTTGCCAGGAGTGTGAAGAGGGAAGTCTGAAAACACAAGCTAGCGTTAGGTTTGGGGCCGAGGGCATTGCAGGCCCACTCTGCAGAGACTGAATCAAGATCTCCTGCACCTGAGGTCAGGGCGAGTATCAGACGTTGCCTCAGGTTGGAATTTGTGTCCATTATGGCCCCTTTCTGAAGGGGGTGGGGGCGTCATGAGGCCAGGGAGGTTTCCCAACGCTGGGAGTTATGAGCTGCCCCAAACATCAAGGTTTCCTCTGTAGGACAGTCGAGTACTATGAGATGGTTCTAGGATGACCCCTACAGAAAGACTCGAGAGAAGGGGTCTAAGCATGAATGTCTGCAAATGCCACCTCACATTCCCACTGGCTGCTTGGGGCAAGGCAGGCTCAATCTGCAGGCTCTTGGGCGGGTTTCTCAGAGGGCTGAGTTGAAATGGACTCTCCTGAGGATGAGTCATACTGTGGGTTGGTGGCCATGGAGACCTTGGAATGTGGCGGTGGCTCAGGGACTCTGCAGGTTTCTCCAAACCGAAGGGTTTGACACAGCTCCAACAATGAAGCTTCCCATGTGGAGACGATAGTTGTTCTGTTTGGTGTCTCAGGAAAGCCCCAGATGCTGGTCTTCAAACCCAGGCCTCTGAGGAGTGACACCTGGAAACCAAAGCAAGAGTTCAGATTAGGGCCCAGGGGCTTGTCTGGTTCAATCTACTGTCTCTGCCGACATCTGTCTGTGTTTCTGCATGGAGGTAGTTGCTCAGCTTGTGTCAGGATGCCTTTGTCCAGAGAGGCTTATAGTAGTGGGATGTCCTCGGGGGCCTTGAGGTTTCTCCTATTCTGTGGGGTTATGGGCAATGGAATGGGCATAGTCTCCTTGGAGAGAGCAGGACAGTCCTGTGGTGTGGGTCCAGAGGCCCCAGCCTGGCGGCTGTGTGGGCCAGGGCTGTGGGGACAGACATCCAAAAACACAAACTCGGCTGAGGTTTGGGGCTGAGGTTATGGCAGGAGTGATCTACAGTCTGTGAGGGGAGCTCATTGTGATTAGAAAGTAAGGCGAGTGAGAGGCGGTCGTTCAAGCTTATGTCTCTGGATGTTGTATTCATGATGGTTATTTAATGTAAGCATGGTCTCATGGGCCATGGAAGTCTCCCTCTCTGGTGATTTGTCCGGCTCCCAAGAGATTGGGGTCATTTTGTGGGAAGGGAGGAGTCCTGTTTTCTGCCTCATGTGTTCCCACAATAGAGGGATTCTAGAGCAGAGCACTGGGTACATACAACTGGAATACCCACCCTCTGGTTAGGCCTGGGGTCCTATGGGCATGGCAAGCCCATATGCAGATTCTTGGTCCAGCCACTGAGAGACGTTACTTGAATAGTGGACTCATGCTGAGGGTCACAATGTGTGTTTGTGCCCAAGGTGGTCCTCAATATTGGGTGGGACTTCATTGAGCTTGCAGGTTTCTCCTACACTGAACCTTGGACATGCCAACCTCAGGGTTTCTTGCCATGGGGAAGGAGGAGTTTTGATTTCTGCATCACGTTCACCTCTGGGCACTAATTGGAGATAAGGTCTAGGTTCTGAAGCCTGAAAACCGAGGTTTGGAAGAGATGACGACCTAAGGCCATGGCGGGTCCGATGTGTTCAGTTTGGGGCCAGCTTTCTAGGTGTCGTTCAGGAGGTCTGCACTCAGGCTGTGCCAGACAGGGCATTCGTGCCCAGATACGCTGTATAATTGGGGTACAGTTGAGTGGCATGCAGAAGATAATTATTTGGGGTTTCTCCGTAGCCCCATAGGGCAAAGTCTTTCTTCTGGAGGGCAGGCAGAGTGCTGCATTCTGGCTCCGGAACTGCCAAACTGGAGTCCTTGGGGCCAGGAATGCAAGGATGTAAGTCTGAGAACTGAAGCTTTGCTTTGGTTTCAGGGCGAGGACATGGCAGGCACACTCTGCAGAGCTGAATTGAGATTTCATGCATCTGAGGTCAGGGCGAGGTTCATATGTTGGCTCAGGTTGGAGATTCTGTCCATGATGGCCCCTTCATGAAGGGGGGTCATCACACCGCCATTGGTGTTTTTTCATGATGGCAGTAGTGAGATGCTCCAAACCACAAGGATTTTCTGCGGGTCAGTTGAAACCTGTTGGATGGCTCCAGGGCATCCCATATGGAACAATTGCAGAGCAGGGTTCTAAGGATGGATGCCTGGGCATCCGGCCTTGCATTCCAATTGTCTCCTAGCGAAACGGCACGTTTGATTGCTGCCTATGATGTAGCAGCCGAGGGGGCTGAGTTGAAATGCATTCTTCTGAGGATCGGTCATAATGTGGGATTGTGTCCATGGAGACCTTGGAATGGGGCAGTGGCACCAGGGCTCTGAAGGATGCTCCTAACCAGAGGTTTTGACACAGCTCCAAGAAGCATTTTTCCCATGGGGAAACAAGATTTGTTCTCATTGGTGCTTCAGTAACCCCCAATATGCTGGTATTGGAAACCAGAACTCTGAGGAGAGATGCCTGGAAACCAAGGCAATGGATCTGATTAGGGCCTGGGGCCTGTCTGGTTTAATCTTCTTCTCTCGGTTCATCTGTCTATGGGATTGAGTGGAGGTAGTTCCTCAGCTGGTGTCAGATTGCCCCTATTTGTCCTGGGCAGTCTACACTATTGGGATGGCCACTTTGACTTTGGAGGTTTCTCCTAATTTGCAAGTTTGTGGCCAATGAAATGGGCAGAATTCCTTTGGGGAGGGAAGGCACAATCCTGAGGTGTGGCTCTAGGGGCTCAAGCATGGAGGATGTGTGGGTCAGAGCTGTGGGGACAGAAGTCTGAAAACAGAAACTCGTCTTAGGTTTGGGGACATAGGTATGGGAGGCCCGATCTACAGACCTTGAGCAGAACTCTTCAGGATATGAACAAAGAGTGAGTGTGAGGCACTTGCTCAGGCTTTTGACTCTGGATTTTGTGTCACTGATGGCCGTGGAATGTAGGGGCGTCCTCATGGACCATGGGTGAGAGTTCCTCTATGGGGATTTGGATGATCCCAATATTTTGGGGTCATTCCGTGGGATGGGAGGAGTCCATTCTGTTTTTTTTGTTTTTTGTTTTTGTTTTTTTGTTTGTTTGTTTTTTTCCTCAGGTGTGCCACTAAAGAGGGATTCCAGAGCAGAACCCTGGGAAAGGGTGACTGGACAACCCGAACTCTGTATAAGATTGGGGGCCTAAGGGCATGGCAATCCCCATATGGGGTACCTTGGTCCAGCCACTGAGAGATCTTACTTGAGTACAGTGCTCACACTGAGGGTCACAATGCATGTTTGTGCCCAATTTAGGCATCAAGCATGGGCGGGGACTCATGGGCCATGCTTGATTCTCCTACACTGAACTTTGGACAACATAAGAACCACAAGGTTTCTTTCCATGGGGAAGGAGGAATTCTGATTTCTGCATCATGTTCACCCCTGGGCAGTGACTGGAGATAAGATCTAAGTTCTGAATCCAGAAAATCGAGGTTGGGATGAGATGATAACCTAAGGTCATGGAGGGTCCGATGTGCTCAGTGTGCGGTCAGCTTTCTGGGTGTTGTTCAGGAGGTATGGATTCAGGCTGTGTCAGACAGTGCATTAGTGCCCAGGTTAGACTGTATAATTTGGGTACAGTTGAGTTCCATGTAGGTTCATCCTCATTTATTGTGTCAGGGAAGCTCACTGGGGCAACATTTTTCTTCTGGTGGGCAGGCAGAGTGCAGCATTGTGGGTCCAGAATTGCCAACCTTGAGGGCGTCGGGACCAGGAGTGTGAGGACGTAAGTCTGAGATCATAAGCTAGACTTAAGTTTCAGGGCGAGGGCACGGCAGGCACCCTCTGCAGATCCGAATCAAAATCTCATTCATCTGAAGTCAGGACGAGGATCAGACTTAGGCGCAGGTTGGAGTTTCTGTCCATGATGGCCCCTTCATCAAAGGGGTGGAATCTCGAGGCCATGGAGGTTTTCCCACGTTGGGAGTTGTGGGATGCTCCAAACTGCAAGGATTCCTTCTGCGGGAAAATTGAGAACTTTTGGATGGCTCCAGGACATCCCATATGGAATGACTCCAGAGCCGGGTTCTAAGGATGGATGCCTGAGCAGACTGCCTCTTACACCAATTGTCTCCCTGCCACAAGACAGGTACGATCTGATGGCTATGCAGGAGCAATCGTGGGAGCTGAGTTGAAATGGACTCTCCTGAAGATGGGTCTTAATGTGTGTTTTTTCCATGAGGACGTTGGAATGGGGTGGTGGCCCCAGGGCTCTAAAGGATTCTAACCGGAGATTTTGAAACAACTCGAAAGAGCAAATTTTCCATGTGGAGACAAGATTTGTTCTAATTGGTGCCTCAGGAAACCCACATATGCTGGTATTAGAACCAGGCCTCTGAGGAGAGATACATAGAAACCACAGCAATGCATCCAATTAGGTCCTAGGAGCCTCTCTGGTTCAATCTTCTTCTCTGTCGACATCTGTCTATTTTATGAAATGGAGGTAGTTGCTCAGCTGGTGTCAGACCGCTCCTGTTTGTCCGGGCGGCCTACACTATAGGGATGGCCTCGGGGACTTTGGAGGTTTCTCCTAAATTGTATGATTATGGACAATGGCATGGGCAGAATTCCTGTGAGGTGGGCAGGCACAGACCTGATGTGTGGCTCCAAGGGCCCAGCCTTGAGGGTGTGTGGGCAAGGACTGTGGGGACAGATGTCTGAAAACACAAACTCAGCTTAGGTTTTGGGACGTAGGTATGGCAGGTCCGATTTACAGACTATGAGGAGAACTTTTTGGGATATGAATAAAGGGTGAAAGTGTGACACTTGTCAGGCTTTTGCCCCTGGATTTTGTGTCAATGATGGCTGTGGAATGTCGAGGAGTCCTCATGGGCCATGGAAGAGTCTTTCTCTCTGTGGATTTGGCCATATCCCAATTGTTTTGGGTTAATCTGTGGGATTCAGATTTGTTAACTAAGGTGTCCCACCAAAAGAGGGATTCCAGAGCAGAGCCCTGGACAACAAGAAATCTAACTAAAAATACGGGCCTAGGGGCATGGCAAGCCCAATATGCCTTCTAATGTTCCAGCCACTGAGAGGCCTTCATTGAGGACAGAACTCATGCTGAGGGTCACAATGCGTGTTTATGCCCTCGTGGTACTCAAGCATGGGTGGGGACTCATGGTGCATGCTTGTTTCTCCTACACTGAATGATAGTCAACATGTCAACCACATGAGTTCTTGCCATGGGGAAGTATTAATTCTGATTTCTGCATGTCATTCACCCCTGGGCAGTGATTGGAGATAAGGTCTAGGTTGTGAAGTCTGAAAACCGAGGTTGGGAAGAGATGACGACCTAAGACCATGTCGGGTCCGATATGCTCAGCGTGGAGCCAGCTGTCTGGGTGTTGGTCGGGAGGTCCAAGCTTGGGCTGTGTCAGACAGGGCATTAGTGCCCAGGGTAGATTGTATAATTGGGGTACAACTGAGTGCCGTGCAGGTTGATCTTTATTTGGCATTTCTGGGTAGCCCCAAGGGCAATGTTTTTCTTCTGGAGAACAGGCAGAGTGCTGCATTGTGGCTCCGGAATTTCCAAAGTGGATGCCTTGTGGACGGGGAGTGTGAGAAAAGTCTGAGAACACATGTTAGGCGTAGGTTCTGGGCGAGGGCACGGCAGGCACCCTCTGCAGATCTGAATCGGGATATCATGAATCTGAAGTCAGGGCGAGGTTCAAACCTAGGCTTAGGTTTGAATTTCTGTCCATTCTGGCCACTTTATGAAGGGGACAGCATCTCCAGTCCATGGACGTTTACCCACGATGGGAGTTGTGAGATGCTCCAAACAACAAGGATTCCTTCTGATCAACAATTGAGACCTTTTGTATCACTCCAGTACATACCATACAGAATGACACCAGAGCAGGGATCTTAGGATGGATGCATGGGAAGCCCGCCTCACATTGCAGTTGTCTCCTAGCAAATAGACAGGTTTGATATGCTGGCTCTGTCAGAGCAACCAAGGGGGCTGAGTTGAAATGGACTCTCCTGAGGATGGATGCTAATGTGGGTTTGTGTCCATGGAGACCTTGGAATGGGGCATTGGTGCATGGGCCCTGAAGGATTCTCCAAACCGGAGGTTTTGAGACATCTCCAAAGGACAAGTTTCCCATGTGGAGACGAGATTTGTTCTGATTGGTGCCTCAGGAAACCCCCATATACTGTTATTGGAATATAGGCCTCTGAAGAGAGATAACTGGAAACCAAAGCAATGGCTCCGTTTAGAGCCTAGGGGCCTGTCCGGTTGAATCTTCTTCTCTGTGTACATCCATCTAAGGTATTAGTGGAGTTAGATGCTCAGCTGGTGTCAGATGGCCCTTGTTTGTCCCAGGCGGCCTACACTATTGTGAAGGCCTTGGGGACTTTGGAGGTTTCTCCTAATTTTATGATTATGGACAATGGAATGGGCAGAATTCCTGTGGAGAGGGAAGGCACAGTTTTGATGTGGCTCCAGGGGCCCCAGCCTGCAGGGTGTGTGCACCAGGACTGTGGAGACAGAAGTCTAAAACACAAACTCAGTTTAGGTTTAGGGACGTAGGTATGGCAGGCCCGATCTACAGACCGTGAGGAGAATTCTTCCAGATATGAAGAAAGAGAGATTGTGAGGCACTTGTTCAGGCTTTTGTTTCTGGATTTTGTGTCAACGATGGGCGTGGAATGTCCGGGAGGCCTCATGGGCCATGGACGAGTCTTCCGCTCTGTGGATTTGGCACGATTCCAATTGTTTTGGGTCAAACTGTGGGATGGGAGGAGTCCTTTCAGTTTTGTTACCTCAGGTGTCCCACCAAAAGAGGGATTCCAAAGCCGAGCCCTGGGGAGGGGAGACTGGACAACCAGAAATCTGGTTAAAAATTGGGGCCTAGGGGCATGACAAGCCCAATATGCTGTCTTTTGGTCCAGCCACTGAGAGGCCTTACTTGAGAACTGGGCTCACGTTGAGGGTCAGAATGCATGTTTGTGAACGACTTGGTCCTCAAGCATCTGCAGGGCCTCATGGGCCACACTGGTTTCAACGACATTTTACGTTGGACAACATGCCAACCACAAGGTTTCTTGCCATGGGGAAGGAGTTCTGATTCCTGCATCATGTTCAACCCTGGGTGGTGACTGGAGATAAGGTTTAGGTTCTGAAGCCTGAAAACCGAGGTTGGAAAGAGATGATGACCTAAGGCCATGGCGGGTCTGATGTGCTCAGTGTGTGGCTAGCTGGGTGGGTGCGAGCCAGGAGGTTCAGTCTCAGGCTGTGCCAGAAAGGGCTGTAGTGCCCAGGGCAGCCTGTATAATTGGGGTCCAGTCAAGTGGCATGCAGGTTGATCCTCATTTGGGGAATCTGGGTAGCCCCAGAGGGCAATGTTTTTCTTCCGGAAAGCAGGCAGAGTGCTGCCTTGTAGTTCTGGAATTGCCAAACTGGAGGGATTGTGGGCCAGGAATGTGAGGATGGAAGTTGAGAACACAAACTAGACTTACGTTTCTGGGCAAGGGCACGGCAGACACACTCTGCAGAGCTGAATCAAGATGTCCTGCATCTGAAGTCAGGGCAAGGATCAGACGAACGCTCAGGTTGGAGCTTCTGTCCCTGATGGCCCCTTCATGAAGCACAGGGGGCGAGATCACGAGGCCATGGAGGTTTGCCCATGATGGGAGTTGTGAGATGCTCCAAACAGTAAAGATTCTTCTGCGGGACTATTGAGACCTGTTGGTTGGCTCCAGGACTTCCCATACAGCATCATTCTGAGAATGGTTCTAAGTATGGATGTCTGGGAAGCCTGCCTCTCATTCCAATCATCTCCTAGCGACAAGACGGGTTAGATCTGCTGGATCAGGGGGAGCAACTGAGGGGGCTGAGTTGAAATGGACTCTCCTGTGGATGGGTCCTAATGTGGGTGTGTCTCCATGGAGACCTTGGAATGAGGCGCTGGCACCGGGAACCTGAAATGTCCTTCTAACCAGAGGCTTTGAGAGAGCTCCAACATGCAAGTTTCCCATGTGTAGACGAGATTTGTTCTGATGGGTGCCTCAGGAGAAGCCCTCAGCTGGTATTGGAAACCAGGCTTTTGAGGAGACATGCCTGTAAACCAAAGCTATGGATCCCATTATGGCCTGGGGTCCTGTCTGGTCAATCTTCTTCTCTGGGGACATCCATCTATGGTATGAGTGGAGGTAGATGCTCAGCTGGTGTCAGACGGCCCTTTTTTGTCCCGGACAACCTACACCATTGGTATGGCCTCAGGGAATTTGGAGGTTTCTCCTAATTTGTACGGTTTTGGATAATGGAATGGGCAGAATTCCCATGGATTGGTTAGGCACAGTCCTAATGTGTGGTTCCAGGGGCCCAGCCTGGAGGGTGTGTGGCCCAGGACTTTGAGGACAGAACTCAAAAAACACAAACTCAGCTTAGGTTTCGGAACGTAGGTATGGCACGGCCGAACTACAAATCATGAGAAGAACTCTTCAGGATATGAAGAAAGAGCGAGTCTGAGGCGCTTGGTTAGGCTTTTGTCTCTGGATTTTGTATCAGCGATGGCCGTGGAATGTCGGGGAGGCCTCATGGGCCATGGACGAATCTTCCTCTCTGTGGATCTGGTCCGATCCCAATTCTTTTTCGTGAATCTGTGGGATGGGAGGACTCCTTTAAGGTTTGTTACCTGAGGTGTCCCACCAAAAGAGGAATTCCAAAGCAGAGCCCTGGGCAAGAGTGAAGGGACAACCCGAAATATGGTTAAAAATTGGGGTCTAGGGGCATGGCAAGCCCAATATGCTGTTTCTTCATGCAGCCACTGAGAGGCCTTGCCTGAGGACCGGGCTCAGGCTGAGGGTCACAATGTGTGTTTGAGACCAATGTGGCCCTCAAGCATGGGCTGGGTCTCATGTGCCACACTGGTTTCAACTACACTGAAAGTTGGACAACATGCCAACCACAAGGTTTCATGCCAAGGGAACGAGTTTGGATTTCTGCAACATTTTCAAACCTGGGCAGTGATTGGAGATAAGGTCAAGGTTCTGAAGCCTGAAAACCGAGGTTGGGTAGAGATGACGACCTAAGGCCATGGCGGGTCTGATGTGCTCAGTGTGCGGCCAGCTGTCTGGGTGGGGCCAGGAGTTCCAGGCTCAGGCTGTGTCAGAATGGGCAATTGTGCCCACTTCAGCCTATATATTTGGTGTACAGCCAAATGGCGTGGAGGTTGATCCTCATTTGGGGTTTCTGGGTAGCCCCAGAGGGCAATGTTCTTCTTCCAGGGAGCAGGCAGAGTGCCGCATTGTACTTCTGGATTGCCAAACTGGAGGGCTTGTGGGCCAGTAGTCTGAGGACTGAAGTCTGAGAACACAAGCTAGGCTTAGTTTTTATGGGTGAGGACATGGCAGGCACAATCTACAGACCTGAATCGAGATCTCGTGCATCTGAAGTCAGGGTGAGGATCAGACGATCTTCAGGTTAGACTTTCTGTCCCTGATGGCCCCTTCATGAAGGGGGGGAATCACGAGGCCATGGGGGTTTTCGCACGATGGGAGTTGTGAAAAGCTCCAAACTACAAAGATTCTTCTCCAGGACAATTGAGACCTGTTAGTTGGCGCCAGGCCAAGGATTCCAAGCATGGTTCTGAGGATGGATGGCTAGGTACCCCACCTGGCATTCCAATTTTCTCCTAGCTACAAGAAAGGTTAGATCTGCTGGATCTGGGGGAGCAACTGAGGAGGCTGAGTTGAAATTGACTCTCCTGTGGATGTGTCCTAATATGTTTTTTTGTCTATGGAGACCTTGGAATGAAGCGGTGGCACTGGGTCCCTGATGGGTTCTTCTAAACAGAGACTTTGACACAGCTCCACCGTGCAAGTTTCCCATAAGTAGATGAGATTTGTTCTGATGGGTGAGTCAAGAAACAGCCATATGCTGGTATTGAAATCCAGGCCTCTGAGGAGACATGCCTGGAAACCATAGCAATGGATCCGATTAGTGCCTAGTGGTCTGTTCATTCCTCTTTTCCTCTGGGGACATCAGTCTATGGGTCTGAGTGCAGGTAGGTGCTCTGATGTGCTCAGATTGCTCCTGTTTGTCCTGGGAAGCCACCACTATTGGGATGGCCTCAGGAACTTTGGAGGTTTATCCTATTAGTAGGATTGTGGCCATTGGAATGGGTACACACAATTCCCTTGGAGAGGGCAAGTACAGTCCTCAGGTTTGGCTCCAAGGGCCTGAGCCTTTGGGGTGTGTAGGCCAGGGCTGTTTGGACAGTTGTCTGAAAACACAACCTCGGCTTATGTTTCGGGTCATAGGTATGGCAGGACTGATCTACAGAACATGAGAAGAACTCTTCGGGATATGAAAAAAGGGCGAGTGTGAGGCTCTTGCTCAAGTTTATCTCTGGATATCGTGTGACTCATGGTCGTGAAATTTCCGGGTGACTTCATGGGAAATGGACGAGTCTTACTCTTTAGAAGGTTGGCCTCGTCCAAAGAGTTTGGTGTGTTTATGCCCTCGTCGCACTTGAGAATGGGCTGGGCCTCAGGGTGAATGCTGGTTTCTCCTACACTGAACGTTGGACAACATGCCAACCACAAGGTTTCTTGCCATGGGTAAGGAGGAGTTCTGATTTCTACATACCATCACCCCTGGGCAGTGATTGGAGAAAAGGTAGGTTCTGAAGCCTGAAAACTGAGGTATGGAAGAGATGATGTCCGAGGGCCATGGCTGGTCTGTTGTGCTCAGTGTGTGGTCAGCTGTCTGTGTGTTAGTCAGGAGGTCCGGGCTCAGGTGTGTCAGACCGTGCATTAGTGCACAGCTTAGAGTATATAATTTACGTACAGTCAAGTGGCGTGTAGGTTTATCCTCATATGATGTGCCTGGGCAGCTCATGAGGCAATATTTTTTTTCTAGAGGGCAGGCAGAGTGCTGCACAGTGGGTTCGGAATTGCCAAACTTGAGGTCTTCTGGGCCAGGAGTGTGAGGACGGAAGTCTGAGAACACAAGCTAGACTTGGGTTTCAGGTCGAGGGCACGGCAGGTACCTCGGCAGATCTGAACCAATATCTCATGCATCTGAATTCAGGGCGAGGATCAGACATTGGCTCTGGTTGGAGTTTCTGTACATGACGGCCCATTCATGAAGGGAGTGGAATCTCTAGTCCATGGAGGTTTCCCCACGTTGGGAGTTGTGAGATGGCCCTTCAAAGATTCCTTCTGCGGGACAATTGAGACCTGTTGGACAGCTCCAGGACATCACATATGGAATGACTCGAGAGCACCATTCGAGGATGAATGCCTGGGAAGCCCGCCTCGCATTCCAATTTTCTTCTAGCAACAAGACAGTATAGATCTGATGGCTCAGCAGGTGTTACCGGGGTGGCTGAGTTGAAATGGACTTTCCGGAGGATGGGTCCTAATGTTTGTTTGTGTCCCTGAGGGCCTTGGAATGGGGCGGTGGCACCGGCACCCTGAAGTATTCTCCTAAGCCTTTGACATAGCTCCCATGCACAAGTTTCCTTGTGGAGACGAGATTTGTTCTGATGGGTGCCTCAGGAGAAGCCCTATGCTGGTATTGGAATCCAGGCTTTTGAGGAGACATGCCTGTAAACCAAAGCTATGGATCCCATTATGTCCTAGGGTCCTGCCTGGTTCAATCTTCTTCCCTGGGGACATCCATCTATGGTATGAGTGGAGGTTGATGCTCAGCTGGTGTCAGACGGCCCTTGTTTGTCCGGGACAACCTACACCATTGGGATGGCCTCAGGAACTATGGAGGGTTCTCCTAATTTGAACGGTTTGAGACAATGGCATGGGCAGAATTCCCATGGATTGGGTAGGCACAGTACTAATGTGTGGCTCCAGGGGCTCAGTCTGGAGGGTATGTGGCCCAGGAATTTGAGGACAGAAAACAAAAAACACAAACTCATCTTAGGTTTGGGAACGTAGGTATGGCAAGCCCGACCTACAAACCAGGAGAAGAACTCTTCAGGATATGAAGAAAGAGCGAGTCTGAGGCATTTGCTCAGGCTTTTGTCTCTGGATTTTGTATCAGCGATGGCCGAGGAATGTCGGGGAGGCCTCCTGGGCCATGGACGAATCTTCCTCTCTGTGGATCTGGTCCGATCCCAATTCTTTTTCGTGAATCTGTGGGATGGGAGGACTCCTTTAAGGTTTGTTACCTGAGGTGTCCCACCAAAAGAGGAATTCCAAAGGAGAGCCCTGGGCAAGAGTGAAGGACAACCCGAACTATGGTTAAAAATTGGGGTCTAGGGGCATGGCAAGCCCAATATGCTGTTTCTTCATGCAGCCACTGAGAGGCCTTGCCTGAGGACCGGGCTCAGGCTGAGGGTCACAATGTGTGTTTGAGACCAATGTAGCCCTCAAGCATGGGCTGGGTCTCATGTGCCACACTGGTTTCAACTACACTGAACGTTGGACACCATGCCAACCACGAGGTTTCTTGCCAAGGGAAGGAGTTCTGATTTCTGCAACATTTTCAAACCTGGGCAGTGATTAGAGATAAGGTCTAGGTACTGAAGCCTGAAAACCGAGGTTGGGAAGAGATGACGAACTAAGGCCATGGCGGTTCCAATGTGCCTAGTGTGCGGCCAGCTGTCTGGGTGGGGCCAGGAGGTCCAGCTCAGGCTGTGTCAGAGAAGGCAATGATGCCCAGATCAGCCTATATATTTGGTGTACAGCCAAATGGCGTGCAGGTTGATCTTCATTTGGGGTTTCTAGGTAGCCCCAGAGGGCAATGTTTCTCTTGGAGGGCCCACAGAGTGCTGCATTGTACTTCCGGATTGCCAAACTGGAGGGCTTGTGGGCCGGTAGTCTGAGGACGGAACTCTGAGAACACAAGCTAGGCTTAGGTTTAATGGTGAGGACATGGCAGGCACAATCTACAGACCTGAATCGAGATCTCGTGCACCTGAAGTCAGGTTGAGCATCAGACGATGCCTCAGGTTTGACTTTCTGTCCCTGATGGCCCCTTCATAAAGGGGGGGAATCACGAGGCCGTGGGGGTTTTCCCACCATGGGAGTTGTGAGAAGCTCCAAACTGCAAAGATTCTACTGTGGGACAATTGAGACCAGTTGGTTGGCTCCAGGCCAACGATTCTGAGCAGGGTTCTAAGGATGGATGGCTGGGTAGCCCACCTCGCATTCCAATATTCTCCTAGCTACAAGACAGGCTAGATCTGTTGGATCTCGGGGAGCAACCGAGGAGGCTGAGTTTAAATGGACTCTCCTGTGGATGGGTCCTAATATGTTTTTGTGTCTATGGAGACTGTGGCATTAAGCGGTGGCACTAGGGCCCTGAAGGCTTCTCCTAAACAGAGGTTTGACACAGGTCCACCATGCAAGTTTCCCATGTGTAGAGGAGATTTGTTCTGATGGGTGAGTCAAGAAACAGCCATATTCTGGTATTGAAATCCAGGCCTCTGAGGAGAGATGCCTGGAAACCAAAGCAATGGATCCGATTAGTGCCTAGGGGCCTGTTGGTTTCTTTTTACCTCGGGCGACATCTATCTATGGGTCAGAGTGCAGGTAGGTGCTCAGATGAACTCAGATTGCCCGTGTTTGTCCTTGGAAGCCAACACTATGGGATGGCCTCAGGGAATTTAAAGGTTTATACTTTTAGTTGCGTTGTCGCCACTGGAATGGGCTCACACAATTCCCTTGCGAGGGCAAGAACAGTCCTCAGGTTTGGCTTCAGGGGCCTGAGCCTATAGGGTGTGTAAGCCAGGGCTGTTTGGACAGTTGTCTGAAAACACAAACTCGACTTCTCTTTCGGGTCATAGGTAGGGCAGGACTGATCTACAGACCATGAGGAGAACATTTCGGTATATGAAAAAAAAGCGAGTGTGAGGCTATTGCTCATGTTTTTGTCTCTGCATATCATGTCACTCATGGTCGTGAAATTTCCGGGTGACTTCATGGGAAATGGACGAATCTTACGCTCTGGGGATTTGGCCCCTTCCAAAGAGGTTGGGGTCATTCTGTGGGATGGAAGAAGTCGTTTTTTTTGTTGTTGTTGCTTTGTTTTGTTTCATTTTTTAACCTCCGTTGTCCCACCAAATGAGGAATTCCAGAGTAGAGCTCTGGGGAGGGGTGACTGGACAACCAGAAATCTGGTTAAAAATTGGGGCCTAGGGCTCTGTCAAGCCCATTATGACATCTAGTGATCCAGGCTCTGAGAGGAATTACTAGAGGACAGGACTCACACTGAGGGTCACAATGCATATTTATGCCCTCGTCGCACTCAAGAATAGGCGGGCCTCAGGGTGAATGCTAGTTTCTCCTACAATGAACGTTGGACAACATGCCAACCACAAGGTTTCTTGCCATGTGTAAGGAGAAGTTCTGATTTCTGCATCACACTCACCCCTGGGCAGTGATTGGAGATAAAGTCTAGTTTCTGAGGCCTGAAAACTGAGGTAGGGAAGAGATGATGACCTAAGGCCATGGCAGGTCTGATGTGCTCAGTGTGCGGTCAGCTGTCTGGGTGTTGGTCAGGAAGTCCGGGCTCAGGTTGTGTCAGACAGTGCATTAGTGCCCAGGTTAGACTATATAATTCGGGCAAAGTCGAGTACCGTGTAGGTTTATCTTCATATAAGGTGCCTTGGCAGCTCTTTAGGCAATATTTTTTTCCAGAAAGCAGGCCATGTGCTGCATTGTGGGACCGGATTTACCAATCATGAGGGCTTTGAGGCCAGGAGAGTGAGGTCGGAATTCTGAGAACAAAAGCTATACTTGGGCTCAGGGCAAGGGCACGGCAGGTACCCCCTGAGAATCTGAACCAATATCTCATCCATTTCAAGTCAGGGAGAGAATTAGACTTTGGCTTAGGTTGGAGTTTCTGTGCCTGACGGCCCCTTCATGAAGGGAGCGGGAATCTCGTGTCCATGGAGTTTTTCCCACGTGGGAGTTGTGGGTTGCCCCCTTCAAGAATTCCTTCTGCGGGACAATTGAGACCTTTGGGCAGCTCCAGGACATCCCATATGGAATGACTCCAGAGCACCGTTCGAGGGAGGATGCCTGGGAAGCCAGCCTCGCATTCCAATTGTCTCCTAGCAACAAGCCAGTTTAGATCTGATGGCTCTGCGGGAGCAACCGGGGTGGCTGACTTGATATGGACTTTCCTGAGGATGGGTCCTAATGTGTGTTTGTGTCCATGGGGCCTTGGAATGGGGCCGTGGCACCAGGACACTGAAGTATTCTCCTAAGCTTTTGACATAGCTCGATGCACATGTTTCCTTGTGGAGACGAGATTTGTTCTGATTGCTGCCTCAGGAAAACCCCTATGCTGGTATTGGAATCCAGGCTTTTGAGGAGACATGCCTGTAACCAAAGCAATGGATCTGATATGGCCAGGGTCCTGTCTGGTTCAATCTTCTTCTCTGCAGACATCCATCTATGGTATGAGTGGAGGTTGATGCTCAGCTGCTATCAGACCGCGCTTGTTTGTCACGGGCGACCTGCACTATTGGGATGGCCTCAGGGATTTGGAGGGTTCTCCTAATTTTACGGTTTTGGACAATGGAATGGGCAGAGTTCCCATGGATTGGGTAGGCACAGTCCTTATGTGTGGCTCCAGGGACCGCAGCGTGGAGGGTGTGTGGTCCAGGACTTTGAGGACAGAAGTCTGAAAACATAAACTCAGCTTAGGTTTGGAGACATAGGTATGGCAGGCCCGATCTATAAACCATGAGAAGAACTCTTCAGGATATGAGGAAAGAGCGAGTCTGAGGTGCTTGTTCAGTCTTTTGTCTCTAGATTCGGTATCAGCGATGGCCGTGGATTATCTGGGAAACCTCATGGGCCATTGACGAATCTTCCTCTCTGTGGAATTGGCCCGATCCCAATTCTTTTTCGTCAATCTGTGGAATGGGAGGTCTCCTTTCAGGTTGGTTACCTTAGGTGTCCCGCCAAAAGATGAATTCCAAAGAAGAGCCCTGTGGAAAAGCGAAGGGACAACCCGAACTATGGGTAAAATTTGGGGCCTAGGGGCATGGCAAGCCCAATATGCTGTCTCTTCATCCAGCCACTGAGAGGCCTTACCTGAGGACTGGGATCAGGCTGAGGGTCACAATGTGTGTTTGTGACCAATGTGGCCCATAAACATGGGCGGGGCCTCATGGGCCACACTGGTTTCAACTACACTGAACATTGGAAAACATGCCAACCACATGGTTTCTAGCCACGGGGAAGGAGTTGTGATTTCTGCATCACTTACAAGCCTGGGCAGTGATTGGAGATAAGGTCTAGGTTCTGAAACTTGAGAATCGAGGTTGGGAAGAGATGACGACCTAAGGACATGGCTCGTCCGGCGTGCTCAGTGTTCGACCAGCTTTCTGGGTGGGGCCAGGAAGTCCAGGCTCAGGCTGTGTAGAAAGGGCAATAGTGCCCAGGTCAGCCTATATATTTGGGGTACAGTCGAATGGCGTGCAGATTGATCCTCATTTGGAGTTTCTGGGTAGCCCCACAGGGCAATGTTTTTCTTCCTGAAGGCTGGAAGAGTGCTGCATTATAGTTCTGGTTTGCAAACTGGAGGCTTGTGGGCCAGTAGTCTGAAGACGGAAATCTGAGAACACAAGCTAGGCTTAGGTTTCTGGGTGAGGACAAGGCAGGAACAATCTACAGACCTGAATCGAGATCTCGTGCTTCTGAAGTCAGGGCGAGGATCAGAAGATCGCTCAGGTTGGTGTTTCTGTCCCTGATGGCCCCTTCATAAAGGGGCGGGGGGGTCAAGAGGCCGTGGGGGTTTTCCCACGATGTTAGTTGTGAGAAGCTCCAAACTGCAAAGATTCTTGTGCAGGACAATTGAGACATGTTGGTTGGCTCCAGGCCAACGATTCCGAGCAGGGTTCTAAGGATGGATGCCTGGGTAGCCCACCTTGCATTCCAATTGTGTCCTAGCAACAAGACAGGTTATATCTGCTGGATCTGGGCGAGCAATCTGGATCTGAGTTGAAATGGACTCTCCTGTGGATGGATCCTAATATGTTTTTGTGTCTATGGAGACCTTGGAATGAAGCGGTGGCACTGGGGTCCTGAAGGGTTTTTTCAAACAGAGGCTTTGACACAGCTCCAACGTGCAAGTTTCCCATATGTAGATGAGATTTTTTATGACGGATGAGTCAGGAAACAGCCATATGCTGGTATTGAAATCCAGGCCTCTGAGGAGAGATGACTGGATACCACAACAATGAATCCGAATAGTGCCTAGGGGCCTGTTCGTACCTTTTTACCTCTGGGAACATCAGTCTATGCGTCTGAGTGCATGTAGGTTCTCAGATGGGCTCAGATTGCCCGAGTTTGTCCTGGGAAGCCACCACTATTGGGATGGCCTCAGGGAGTTTGCAGGTTTATCCTATTAGTAGGGTTGTGGCCATTGGAATGGGCACATACAATTCCCTTGGAGAGGGCAAGTACAGTCCTCAGGTTTGGCTCCAGGGGCCCGAGCCTGTAGGGTGTGTAGGCAGAGCTGTTTGGACAGTCGTCTGAAAACACAAACGCGGCTTATGTTTCAGGTCATAGGTATGGCAGGATTGATCTACAGACCATGAGGAGAACTCTTCGGGATATGAATAAGGGGCGAGTGTGAGGCTCGTGCTCAAGTTTTTGTCTCTGGATATCGTGACACTCATGGTCGTGAAATTCCCTGGTGACTTCATGGGAAATGGACAAGTCTTACACTCTGGGGCTTTGGCCCCGTCCAAAGAGTTTGGGGTCATTCTGTGGGATGGAAGAAGTCCGTTTTGTTGTTGTTGTTGATTTGCCATGTTTTGTTTTTTAACCTCAGGTGTCCCACCAAATGAGGGATTCCAGAGTAGAGCCCTGGGGAGGGCCGAATGGACAACCAGAAATCTGGTTAAAAATTGTGGCCTAGGGACATGTCAATCCCATTATGACATCTAATGGTCGAGCCACTGAGAGGACTTACTAGAGGACAGGACTCACGCTGAGGGTCACAATGCGTGTTTATGCCCACTTCGCAAACAAGAATGGGCAGGGCCTCATGGTGAATCCTGGTTTCTCCTACACTGAACGTTGGACAACATGCCAACCACAAGGTTTCTTGCCATGGGTAAGGAAGAGTTCTGATTTCTGCATCACAGGCACCCCTGGGCAGTGATTGGAGATAAGGTCTAGGTACTGAAGCCTAAAAACTGAGGTAGGGAAGAGATGATGACCTAAGGCCATGGCGGTTGTGATGTGCTCAGTGTGCGGTCAGCTGTCTGGGTGTTGGTCAGGAGGTCCGAGCTCAGGTTGTGTCAGACAGTGCATTAGTGCCCAGGTTAGACTATATAATTTGGGTACAGTCGAGTGCCATGTAGATTTATCCTCATATAAGTTGTCTGGGCAGCTCATTAGGCAAAATTTGTTTTCTAGAGGGCAGGCAGAGTGCTTCATTGTCAGTCCGGAATTGCTAAACTTGAGGGCTTCGTGTAGAGGAGTGTGAGGACGGAAGTCTGAGAATACAAGCTAGACTTGGGTTTCAGGGCGAGGACACGGCAGGTACCACTGTAGATCTGAACCAATATCTCATGCATCTGAAGTCAGGGCGAGGATCAGACGTTGGCTCAGGTTGGAGTTTCTGTGCATGACGGACCCTTCATGAAGGGAGCGGATTCTCAAGGCCATGGAGTTTTTCCCACGTTGGGAATTGTGGGATGCCCCCATCAAGGATTCCTTCTGCGGGACAATTGAGACCTGTTGGGTAGCTTCAGGACATCCCATATGGAATGACTCCAGGGCACTGTTCGAGGATGGATGCCTGGGAAGCCGGCCTCGCATTCCAAATGTCTCCAAGCAACAAGACAGTTTAGATCTGATGGCTCTGCGGGAGCAACCGGGGTGGCTGACTTGAAATGGACTTTCCTGAGGATGGGTCCTAATGTGTGTTTGTGTCCATGAGGGCCTTAAAATGTGGCGGTGGCACCGGGACCCCGAAGTATTCTCCTAAGCTTTTGACATAGCTCGATGCACAAGGTTCCTTGTGGAGACGAGATTTGTTTTGATGGGTGCCTCAGGAAAACCTCTATGCTGGTATTGGAATCCAGGCTTTTGAGGAGACATGCCTGTAATCCAAAGCAATGTATCTGATTATGGCCTAGGGTCCTATCTGGTTCAATCTTCTTCTCAGGGGACATCCATCTATGGTATGAGTGGAGGTAGATGCTCAGCAGGTATCAGACCGCCCTTGTTTGTCCCGGGCGACTTGCACTATTGGGATGGCCTCAGGGATTTGTAGGGTTCTCCAAATTTTACTGTTTTGGACAATGGCATCGGCAGAATTCCCATGGATTGGGTTGGCACAGTCCTAATGTGTGACTCCAGGGGCCCCAGCCTGGAGGGTGTGTGGCCCAGGACTTTGAGGACAGAAGTCTGAAAACACAAACTCAGCTTAGGTTTGGGGACGTAGGTATGGCAGGCCCGATCTATAAACCATGAGAATAACTCTTCCGGATTGAAGAGAGAGCGAGTCTGAGGCGCTTGCTCAGGCTTTTGTCTCTGGATTTTGTATCAGAGATGGCCGTGGAATGTCGGGGAGGCCTCATGGGCCATGGACGAATCTTCCTCTCTGTGGATTTGGCCCGATCCCAATTGTTTTTCGTCAATCTGTGGAATGGGAGGACTCCTTTCAGGTTTGTTACCTCAGGTGTCCCGCCAAAAGAGGAATTCCAAAGAAGAGCCCTGGGGAAAAGTGAAGGGAGAACCCGAACTATGGGTAAAATTTGGGGCCTAGGGGCATGGCAAGCCCAATATGCTGTCTCTTCATCCAGCGACTGAGAGGCCTTACCTGAGGCCTGGGATCAGGCTGAGGGACACAATGTGTGTTTGTGACCAATGTGGCCCATAAACATGGGCGGGGCCTCATGGGCCACACTGGTTTCAACTACACTGAACGTTGGAAAACATGCCAACCACTAGGTTTCTTGCCAAGGCGAAGGAGAAGTTCTGATTCTTGCATCACGTTTACTCCTGAACAGTGAGTGGAGATAAGGTCTAGGTTCTGAAGGTGAAAACTGAGGTTGGGTAGAGATGATGGCCTAAAGCCATTGTGGGTGTGATATGCTCTGTGTATGGCCAGCTGTCTGGGTGTTGGACTGGAGGTCTGCCCTCAGGCTGTGTCAGACAGAGCTTTAGTGCACAGGCTAGACTGTATAATTGGGGTATGGTCGAGTGGCATGCAAGTTGTTACTCATTTGGCGTTTCTGGTTAGCCCTATAGGGCAACATTTTTCTTCTGGAGGGCAGGCAGAGTGCTGCATTGTGTCTCCAGAATTGCCAAACTGGAGGGGTGTGGCCAGGATTGTGAGGAAGGAAGTCTGAAAACACAAGCTAGCACGAGTTTTGGGGCCAAGAGCATGGCAGGCCCACTCTGCAGAGGCTGAATCGAGATCTCCTTCAGGTGAGGTCAGGGCGAGTATCAGATGTTGCCTCAAGCTGCAGTTTGGGTCCATGACGGCCCTTACATGAAGGGGGTGGGGGCGTCATGAGTCCAGGGAGGTTTCCCTACGCTGAGAGTTGTGAGCTGCTCCAAACTTCAAAGTTTCCTTCTTCAGGACAGTCGAGTACTATTGGATGGTTCCAGGATGCCCCATACAGAAAGACTCGAGAGCAGGGGCCTAAGCATGGATGCCGAGAAACGCCAACTCACGTTCCCATTGCCTGGTCGAGACAAGGCACGCTCAATCTGCGGGCTTTTGGGTGAGCTACCCAGAAGGCTGAGTTTAAATGGACTCTCCTGAGGATGAGTCATAATGTGGGTTGGTGGCCATGGAGACCTTGGAATGTGGCAGTAGCTAAGGGACTCTGCAGGATTCTCCAACCCGAAGGGCTTGACACAACTCCAACAAGGAAGCTTCCCATGTGGAGATGAGAGGTCTTCTGTCTGGTGCCTCAGGAAAGCCCCGTATGCTGGTCTTCGAACCCAGGCCTCTGAGGAGTGATACCTGGACACCAAAGCAAGAGTTCATAATAGGGCCTAGGGGCCTGTCTGGTTCAATCTTCTGTCTCTGTGGATATTTGTCTGTGTGTCTGCATGGAGGTAGTAGTTGCTCAGCTTGTGTCATAATGCCCCTATTTGTCCAGTGCGAATTGCGGTAGTGGGATGTCCTTGGGGACCTTGTGGTTTCTACAATTTGTAGAGTTGTGGCCAATGGAATGGGCAGTTTCTTAGGAGAGAGCAGGCACAGTTCTGTGGTGTGGCTCCAGAGACCCCAGCCTGGAGGCTGTGTGGGCCATGGCTGTGCAGACAGACATCCAAAAACCCTAACTCAGCTCAGGTTTGGGGCCGAGGTTATGGCAGGCCTAATCTACAGTCCATGAGGGGAGCTCCTCTGGATATGAAAGAAGGGTGAGAGGGAGGCAGTCGCTCAGGCTTTTCTCTCTGGATGTTTTGTCCACAATGGCCGTTTAATGTAGGAGTTGCCTCATGGGTCGTAGAAGTCTCCCTCTCTGGTAGTTTGTCCAGCCCCCAAGAGTTTGGGGTCATTCTGTGGGAAGGGAAGTGTCCTGTTTTCTGCTTCATGTGTCCCCCAAGTAGAGGGATTCAAGAGCATAGCAGTGGGTACTGACAACTGGAATACTCGCCCTCTGGTTAAGCCTGGGGGCCTATGGATATGACAAGCCCCATATGCAGGATCTTGGTCCAGCCACTGAGAGGCGTTACTTTAATACGGGACTCACGCTGCAGGTCACAATGCATGTCTGTGCCCTAGGCGGCCCTCAAGCACTGGCGTGGCCTTTCAGACAATGCAGGTTTTCCCACATTGAACGTTGGACAACATGCCAACCACAAGATTTCTGGCCATGGGGAAGGAGGAATTCTAATTTCTGCATCACGTTCACCCCTGGGCAGTGATTGGAGATAAGGTCTAGGTTCTGAAGCCTGAAAACCGAGGTTGGGAAGAGATGACGACCTACAGCCATAGCGGGTCCTATGTGTCCAGGTTGGGGCCAGCTGTCTGGGTGTCGTTTGGGATGTCTTGTCTCAGGCTGTGCCAGACAGGGCATTAGTATACAGGGTGGGCTGTATAATTGCTTTACAATCGAGTGGCATGCATTTGAAAATCATTTGGGGTTTCTTATTAGCAGCATAGGGCAAAGTTTTTCTTCTGGAGGGCAGGCAGAGTGCTGCATTGTGGCTTCGGAAATCCCAAACTGGAAGGCTTGTGGGCCAGGAGAGTGAGGACGGAAGTCTGAGAACACAAGCTAGGCTTAGGTTTCCGGGCAAGGACATGGCAGGCACACTCTGCAGAGCTGAATTGAGATCTCATGCATCTGAAGTCAGGTCGAGGTTCAGACTTTGGCTCAGGTTTGAGTTTCTGTCCATGTTGGCCCCTTCAGGAAGGGGGGGCATTAGGAGGCCATGGGGGTTTTCCCACTATTGGAGTTGTGAGATGCTCCAAACCGCAAGGATTCCTTCTGTGGGACAATTAAGATTTGTTGGATGGCTCCAGGACGTCTTATAAGGTATTTTTCCAGAACAGGGTTCTAAGTATGGATGCCTGGGCAGCCAGCCTCACATTCCAATTGTCTCCAAGCAACAAGAAACGTTTGATCTGCTGGCTTGGGGTAGCAACAGAGGGGGCTGAGTTGAAATGGACTTTCCTGAGGATGGTCTTAATGTTGGTTTGACTCCATGGAGACCTTGGTATGGGGCAGTGGCACCAGGGCCCTGAAGGATTCTCCTAACCAGAGGTTATGACAAAGCTCCAATGAGCAAGTTTTCCATGGGGAGACGAGATTTGTTCTTATTGGTGCCTCAGGAAACCACCATATGCTGGTATTGGAAACGAGGCCTCTGAGGAGAGATGTCTGGAATCCAAAGCAATGGATCTGTTTAGGGCCTAGGGGCCTATCCGGTTCAATATTCTTCTCTGGAGACATCTGTTGTCTGAGTGGAGGTAGTTGCTCAGCTGGTTTGAGATCACCCCTGTTTGTCATGGGCGGCCTACACTATTGGGATGGCCTCGGTGACTTTGGAGGTTTTTCCTCATTTGCAAGGTTGTGGCAAATGGAATGGGAAGAATTCCCTTGAAAGGGAAGCACAGTCCTGAGGTGTGGCTCCAGGGACCCAAGTGTGGAGCGTGTGTGGTCCAGGGCTATTTGGACAAAAGTCTGAAAACACAAACTCCACTTAGGTTGTGGGATGTAGGTATGGCCGGCCCGATCTATAGACCGTGAGGAGACCTCTTCGGGATATGAACAAAGGGCGAATGTATGGGCATGCTCATGCTTTTTTTTTTTTTTTTTTTCTGGAAATGTGTCACCGATTGCTATGGAATGTCGGGGTGTCCTCATGGGCCATTGATGAGGCTCCCTTTCTGGGGATTTGACCCGATCCCAAGAGTATGGGGTCATTCTGTTGGAAGGGAGGAGGCCTTTCTGGTTTTTTTTGTTTATTTTTTTTGTTTTTTGTTTTTTGTTTTTTTTACCTCAGGTGGACCACCAAAAGAGGGATTCCAGAGTAGAGTCGTGGGTGGGGCAACAGGACAAACAGACCTCTGGTTAACATTGGGACCTAAGAACATGGCAAGACCCTTATGTGGGCTCTTGATCCAGACACTGAGAGGCCTTCCTTGAGGATAGGTCTCACACTGAGTTTCACAATGTGTTTTTGTGCCCAAGGAGCCCCTCAAGTCAGGGCGTGGCCTAATGTACCATGCTGGTTTCTCCTACACTGAACGTTGCACAGTATGGGAACCACAAGTTTTCTGGCAATGGGGAAGATGGAGTTCTAATTTCTGCAACACTTTCACTCCTGGACTGTGATTGGATTTAAGGTCTAGGTTCTGACCTGAAAACTGAGGTTGGGAAGAGATGAAGCCCTAAGGCCATGGTGTGTCTGATGTGCTCAGTGTTCGGCCAGCTGTTGAGTGTGGGTTGGGAGGTGCAGGCTCAGGCTGTGGCAGACAGGGAATTAGTGCGCAGGCTAGACTGTATCATTGGGGTGCAGTCGAGTTTTGTGCAGGATGGTACTCATTTGTGGTTACTGGGTAGCCCGAGAGGGCAACGTTTTTCTTCTGGAGGGAAGACACAGTGCCACATAGTGACTCCAAAATTCCCAAACTGGAAGGCTTGTGGGCCAGGAGTGTGAGGAAAAAGTTCTGAGAACACAAGCCAGACTTAGATTTCGGGGTGAGGCGATGGCAGGCACCCTCTGCAGAGTTGATTCGAGATCCCGTATACCTGAAGAGAGAGCTAGGATCAGACGTTTTCTTAGGTCGGAGTTTCTGTCCATGACGGCCCATTCATGAAGGGGAGGGTGTCACGATGACAAGGAGGTTTTCCCAAGATGGGAATTGTGAGATGCTCCGAAACAAAATGATTCCTTCTGTGGGACAGTCGAGACAAGTTGGATGGCTCCAGGACATCCCATAAGGAAGTTATCCAGGGCAGGGTTCTAAGGAAGGATGCCTGGGCAGCCTGCCTCCCATTCCAGGTGTCTCATAGAGCCAAGGCAAGTTCGATCTGTTGGATCTAGCGGAGCAACCGAGGCGGGTGTTTTGAAATGGGTGAGTTGAGGACGGGTCATAATGTGCATTTGTGTCCATGTAGACCTTGAAATGGGGTGCTTGATCCGGGGCCTTGAGGGATGTTCATAACCGGAGGTTTTAATGGAGCTCTAAAGAGTATATTTCCTATGTTGAGAAGAGAATTGTTTTGATGAGTGCCTAAGGAATCTCCCATATGCTGGTATTGGAAACCAGGCTTCTGAGGAGAGATGACTGGAATCAAAAGCAATGGATCTGATTAGGGCCTAAGTGCCCGTCCAGTTCAATCTTATTCTATGGGGATGTCTGTCTCTGGGTCTGAGTGGAGGTGGTTTCCTAACTTGTGAAAGATCATCCCTATGTGTCCTGGGCAGCCAACACAATTCGGATGGCCTGGGGGAGTTTGGAGGATTCTCCTAATCTATAGGGTTGTGGCCAATGGAAATGGCAGAATTCCCCTGGAGAGGGAAGCCACAGTCCTGAGGTGTGGCTCCAGGGGCCCCAGGTTGGATGGTGTGTGGGCCAGGACTGTGGGGACAGAAGTCTGAAAACACAAACTCAGCTTAGGTTTGGGGATGTATGTATGAAGGCTCGATCTACAGACCGTGAGAATTTTCCGGGCTATGAACAAAGGGCGAGTATGTGGCGCTTGCTCAGGGTTTTGTCTCTGGATTTTGTGTCAATGGTGGCCGTGGAATGTCGGGGTGTCCTCAAGGGCCATGGACAATTCTTTCTCTGGTGATTTGGCCTGATCCCAAGTGGTTGGGATCATTCTGTGGATGGGAAGAGTCCTTTCTGTATTTTTTTTTTTTTTACCTCAGGTGTCCCACCAAAGAGGGATTCCAGAGTAGAGCCCTGAGTAGGGGTGACTAGACATCTCGAACTCTGGTTGAGATTGGGGGACTAGGGGCTTGGCAAGCCCCATATGTGGGCTGTTGTTCCAGTCACTAAGAGGCTTTACATGAGGATAGGGCTCACGCTGAGGGTCACAATGTGTGCTGGTGCAAATTGTGGCCCTCAGGGATAGGTGGGGCCTCATAGTCCATGCTGCTTTCTCCTACAATGAACATTGGACAACATGCCAACCACTAGGTTTCTTGCCAAGGCGAAGGAGAAGTTCTGATTCTTGCATCACGTTCACTCCTGAGCAGTGAGTGGAGATAAGGTCTAGGTTCTGAAGGTGAAAACTGAGGTTGGGTAGAGATGATGGCCTAAAGCCATTGTGGGTGTGATATGCTCTGTGTTACGGCCAGCTGTCTGGGTGTTGGACTGGAGGTCTGCCCTCAGGCTGTGTCAGAGAGGGCTTTAGTGCACAGGCTAGACTGTATAATTGGGGTATGGTCGAGTGGCATGCAGGTTGTTACTCATTTGGCGTTTCTGGTTAGCCCTATAGGGCAACATTTTTCTTCTGGAGGGCAGGCAGAGTGCTGCATTGTGTCTCCAGAATTGCCAAACTGGAGGGGTGTGGCCAGGATTGTGAGGAAGGAAGTCTGAAAACACAAGCTAGCACGAGTTTTGGGGCCAAGAGCATGGCAGGCCCACTCTGCAGAGGCTGAATCGAGATCTCCTGCAGGTGAGGTCAGGGCGATTATCAGATGTTGCCTCAAGCTGGAGTTTGTGTCCATGACGGCCCCTTCCTGAAGGGGGTGGGGGCGTCATGAGTCCAGGGAGGTTTCCCTACGCTGGGAGTTGTGAGCTGCTCCAACCTTCAAAGTTTCCTTCTTCAGGACAGTCGAGTACTATTGGATGGTTCCAGGATGCCCCATACAGAAAGACTCGAGAGCAGGGCCCTAAGCATGGATGCCGAGAAACGCCAACTCACCTTCCCATTGCCTGGTCGAGACAAGGCACGCTCAATCTGCGGGCTCTTGGGTGAGCTACCCAGAAGGCTGAGTTTAAATGGACTCTCCTGAGGATGAGTCATAATGTGGGTTGGTGGCCATGGAGACCTTGGAATGTGGCAGTAGCTAAGGGACTCTGCAGGATTCTCCAACCCGAAGGGCTTGACACAACTCCAACAAGGAAGCTTCCCATGTGGAGATGCGAGGTCTTCTGTCTGGTGCCTCAGGAAAGCCCCGTATGCTGGTCTTCGAACCCAGGCCTCTGAGGAGTGATACCTGGACACCAAAGCAAGAGTTCATAATAGGGCCTAGGTGCCTGTCTGGTTCAATCTTCTGTCTCTGCGGATATCTGTCTGTGTGTCTGCATGGAGGTAGTAGTTGCTCAGCTTGTGTCATAATGCCCCTATTTGTCCAGTGCGAATTGCGGTAGTGGGATGTCCTTGGGGACCTTGAGGTTTCTACTATTTTGTCGAGTTGTGGCCAATGGAATGGGCAGTTCTTAGGAGAGAGCAGGCACTGTTCTGTGGTGTGGCTCCAGAGACCCCAGCCTGGAGGCTGTGTGGGCCATGGCTGTGCAGACAGACATCCAAAAACCCTAACTCAGCTCAGGTTTGGGGCCGAGGTTACGGCAGGCCTGATCTACAGTCCATGAGGGGAGCTCCTCTGGATATGAAAGAAGGGTGAGAGGGAGGCAGTCGCTCAGGCTTTTGTCTCTGGATGTTTTGTCCACAATGGCCGTTTAAGGTAGGAGTTGCCTCATGGGTCGTAGAAGTCTCCCTCTCTGGTAGTTTGTCCAGCCCCCAAGAGTTTGGGGTCATTCTGTGGGAAGGGAAGTGTCCTGTTTTCTGCTTCATGTGTCCCCCCAGTAGAGGGATTCTAGAGCATAGCAGTGGGTACTGACAACTGGAATACTCGCCCTCTGGTTAAGCCTGGGGGCCTATGGATATGACAAGCCCCATATGCAGGATCTTGTTCCAGCCACTGTGAGGCGTTACTTTAATACGGGACTCACGCTGCAGGTCACAATGCATGTCTGTGCCCTAGGCGGCCCTCAAGCACTTGCGTGGCCTTTCGGACAATGCAGGTTTTCCCACATTGAACGTTGGACAACATGCCAACCACAATGTTTCTGGCCATGGGGAAGGAGGAATTCTAATTTCTGCATCACGTTCACCCCTGGGCAGTGATTGGAGATAAGGTCTAGGTTCTGAAGCCTGAAAACCGAGGTTGGGAAGAGATGACGAACTACAGCCATAGCGGGTCCTATGTGTCCAGGTTGGGGCCAGATGTCTGGGTGTCGTTTGGGATGTCTTGTCTCAGGCTGTGCCAGACAGGGCATTAGTATACAAGGTGGGCTGTATAATTGCTTTAAAATCGAGTGGCATGCATTAGAAAATCATTTGGGGTTTCTTATTAGCAGCATAGGGCAAAGTTTTTCTTCTGGAGGGCAGGCAGAGTGCTGCATTGTGGCTTCGGAAATCCCAAACTGGAGGGCTTGTGGGCCAGGAGAGTGAGGACGGAAGTCTGAGAACACAAGCTCGGCTTAGTTTTCGGGGCAAGGACATGGCAGGCACACTCTGCAGAGCTGAATTGAGATCTCATGCGTCTGAAGTCAGGTCGAGATTCAGACTTTGGCTCAGGTTTGAGTTTCTGTCCATTTGGCCCCTTCAGGAAGGGGGGGCATTAGGAGGCCATGGGGGTTTTCCCACTATTGGAGTTGTGAGATGCTCCAAACCGCAAGGATTCCTTCTGTGGGACAATTAAGATTTGTTGGATGGCTCCAGGACGTCTTATAAGGTATTTTTCCAGAACAGGGTTCTAAGTATGGATGCCTGGGCAGCCAGCCTCACATTCCAATTGTCTCCTAGCAACAAGAAACGTTTGATCTGCTGGCTTGGGGTAGCAACAGAGGGGGCTGAGTTGAAATGGACTTTCCTGAGGATGGACTTAATGTTGGTTTGAGTCCATGGAGACCTTGGTATGGGGCAGTGGCACCAGGGCCCTGAAGGATTCTCCTAACCAGAGGTTATGACAAAGCTCCAATCAGCACGTTTTCCATGGGGAGACGAGATTTGTTCTTATTGGTGCCTCAGGAAACCACCATATGCTGGTATTGGAAACGAGGCCTCTGAGGAGAGATGCCTGGAAACCAAAGCAATGGATCTGATTAGGGCCTAGGGGCCTGTCCGGTTCAATATTCTTCTCTGGGGACATCTGTTGTCTGAGTGGAGGTAGTTGCTCAGCTGGTTTGAGATCACCCCTGTTTGTCCTGGGCGGCCTACACTATTGGGATGGCCTCAGTGACTTTGGAGGTTTTTCCTCATTTGCAAGGTTGTGGCCAATGGAATGGGAAGAATTCCCTTGAAAGGGAAGCACAGTCCTGAGGTGTGGCTCCAGGGACCCAAGTGTGGAGCGTGTGTGGTCCAGGGCTATTTGGACAAAAGTCTGAAAACACAAACTCCACTTAGGTTGGGGGATGTAGGTATGGCAGGCCCGATCTATAGACCGTGAGGAGTCCTCTTCGGGATATGAACAAAGGGCGAATGTGAGGTGCTTGCTCATGCTTTTTTTTTTTTTTTTCTTCTGGAAATGTGTCACCGATTGCCATGGAATGTCGGGGTGTCCTCATGGGCATCGATGAGGCTCCCTTTCTGGGGATTTGACGCGATACTAAAAGTTTGGGGTCATTCTGTGGGAAGGGAGGAGGCCTTTCTGTTTTTTTTTTGTTTATTTATTTATTTATTTATTTTTTTAACTCAGGTGGACCACCAAAAGAGGGATTCCAGAGTAGAGTCGTGGGTGGGGGCAACTGCACAACCAGACCTCTGGTTAACATTGGGACCTAAGAACATGGCAAGCCCCATATGTGGGCCCTTGGTCCAGACACTGAGAGGCCTTCCTTGAGGATAGGTCTCACACTGAGTATCACAATGTGTTTTTGTGCCCAAGGAGCCCCTCAAGTAGGTTGTGGGCTAATGTACCATGCTGGTTTCTCCTACACTGAACGTTGCACAGTATGGGAACCACAAGTTTTCTGGCAATGGGGAAGATGGAGTACTAATTTCTGCAACACTTTCACTCCTGGACTGTGATTGGATTTAAGGTCTAGGTTCTGACCTGAAAACTGAGGTTGGGAAGAGATGAAGCCCTAAGGCCATGGTGTGTCTGATGTGCTCAGTGTTCGGCCAGCTGTTGATTGTGGGTTGGGAGGTGCAGGCTCAGGCTGTGGCAGACAGGGAATTAGTGCCCAGGCTAGACTGTATCATTGGGGTGCAGTCGAGTTTTGTGCAGGATGGTACTCATTTGTGGTTACTGGGTAGCCCCAGAGGGCAACGTTTTTCTTCTGGAGGGAAGACACAGTGCCACATAGTGGCTCCAGAATTCCCAAACTGGAAGACTTGTGGGCCAGGAGTGTGAGGAAAAAATTCTGAGAACACAAGCCAGACTTAGATTTCGGGGTGAGGGGACGGCAGGCACCCTCTGCAGAGATGATTCGAGATCCTGTATACCTGAAGACAGAGCTAGGATCAGACGTTGGCTTAGGTCGAAGTTTTTGTCCATGACAGCCCGTTCATGAAGGGGAGGGTGTCACGAGGACATGGAGGTTTTCCCACGATGGGAATTGTGAGATGCTCCAAACCACAATGATTCCTTCTGTGGGACAGTCGAGACCTGTTGGATGGCTCCAGGACATCCCATAAGGACGTTATCCAGAGCAGGGTTCTAAGGATGGATGCCTGGGCAGCCTGCCTCCCATTCCAGGTGTCTCATAGAGCCAAGGCAAGTTCGATCTGCTGGATCTAGGGGAGCAACCGAGGCGGGTGTGTTGAAATGGGTGAGTTGAGGATGGGTCATAATGTGCATTTGTGTCCGTGTAGACCTTGGAATGGGGTGCTTGATCCGGGGCCTTGAGGGATGTTCATAACCGGAGGTTTTGATGGAGCTCTAAAGAGTATGTTTCCTATGTAGAGAAGAGAATTGTTTTGATGAGTGCCTAAGGAATCTCCCATATGCTGGTATTGGAAACCAGGCCTCTGAGGAGAGATGACTGAAATCAAAAGCAATGGATCTGATTAGGGCCTCAGTGCCCGTCCAGTTCAATCTTATTCTATGGGGATATCTGTCTCTGGGTCTGAGTGGAGGTGGTTTCCTAACTTGTGAAAGATCATCCCTGTTTGTCCTGGGCAGCCAACACAATTCGGATGGCCTGGGGGAGTTTGGAGGATTCTCCTAATCTATAGGGTTGTGGCCAATGGAAATGGCAGAATTCCCCTGGAGAGGGAAGCCACAGTCCTGAGGTGTGGCTCCAGGGGCCCCAGGTTGGATGGTGTGTGGGCCAGGACTGTGGGGACAGAAGTCTGAAAACACAAACTCAGCTTAGGTTTGGGGATGTATGTATGAAGGCTCGATCTACAGACCGTGAGAATTTTCCGGGCTATGAACAAAGGGCGAGTATGTGGCGCTTGCTCAGGCTTTTGTCTCTGGATTTTGTGTCAACGGTCTGCGTGGAATGTCGGGGTGTCCTCAAGGGCCATGGACAATTCTTTCTCTGGTGATTTGGCCTGATCCCAAGTGGTTGGGATCATTCTGTGGATGGGAAGAATCCTTTCTGTATTTTTTTTTTTTTTTACCTCAGGGGTTCCACCAAAGAGGGATTCCAGAGTAGAGCCCTGAGTAGGGGTGACTAGACATCTCGAACTCTGGTTGAGATTGGGGGACTAGGGGCTTGGCAAGCCCCATATGTGGGCTGTTGTTCCAGTCACTAAGAGGCTTTACATGAGGATAGGGCTCACGCTGAGGGTCACAATGTGTGCTGGTGCAAATTGTGGCCCTCAGGGATAGGTGGGGCCTCATAGTCCATGCTGCTTTCTCCTACAATGAACATTGGACAACATGCCAACCACTAGGTTTCTTGCCAAGGCGAAGGAGAAGTTCTGATTCTTGCATCACGTTCACTCCTGAGCAGTGAGTGGAGATAAGGTCTAGGTTCTGAAGGTGAAAACTGAGGTTGGGTAGAGATGATGGCCTAAAGCCATTGTGGGTGTGATATGCTCTGTGTTACGGCCAGCTGTCTGGGTGTTGGACTGGAGGTCTGCCCTCAGGCTGTGTCAGACAGGGCTTTAGTGCACAGGCTAGACTGTATAATTGGGGTATGGTCGAGTGGCATGCAGGTTGTTACTCATTTGGCGTTTCTGGTTAGCCCTATAGGGCAACATTTTTCTTCTGGAGGGCAGGCAGAGTGCTGCATTGTGTCTCCAGAATTGCCAAACTGGAGGGGTGTGGCCAGGATTGTGAGGAAGGAAGTCTGAAAACACAAGCTAGCACGAGTTTTGGGGCCAAGAGCATGGCAGGCCCACTCTGCAGAGGCTGAATCGAGATCTCCTGCAGGTGAGGTCAGGGCGATTATCAGATGTTGCCTCAAGCTGGAGTTTGTGTCCATGACGGCCCCTTCCTGAAGGGGGTGGGGGCGTCATGAGTCCAGGGAGGTTTCCCTACGCTGGGAGTTGTGAGCTGCTCCAACCTTCAAAGTTTCCTTCTTCAGGACAGTCGAGTACTATTGGATGGTTCCAGGATGCCCCATACAGAAAGACTCGAGAGCAGGGCCCTAAGCATGGATGCCGAGAAACGCCAACTCACCTTCCCATTGCCTGGTCGAGACAAGGCACGCTCAATCTGCGGGCTCTTGGGTGAGCTACCCAGAAGGCTGAGTTTAAATGGACTCTCCTGAGGATGAGTCATAATGTGGGTTGGTGGCCATGGAGACCTTGGAATGTGGCAGTAGCTAAGGGACTCTGCAGGATTCTCCAACCCGAAGGGCTTGACACAACTCCAACAAGGAAGCTTCCCATGTGGAGATGAGAGGTCTTCTGTCTGGTGCCTCAGGAAAGCCCCGTATGCTGGTCTTCGAACCCAGGCCTCTGAGGAGTGATACCTGGACACCAAAGCAAGAGTTCATAATAGGGCCCAGGGGCCTGTCTGGTTCAATCTTCTGTCTCTGCGGATATCTGTCTGTGTGTCTGCATGGAGGTAGTAGTTGCTCAGCTTGTGTCATAATGCCCCTATTTGTCCAGTGCGAATTGCGGTAGTGGGATGTCCTTGGGGACCTTGAGGTTTCTACTATTTTGTCGAGTTGTGGCCAATGGAATGGGCAGTTCTTAGGAGAGAGCAGGCACTGTTCTGTGGTGTGGCTCCAGAGAATCCAGCCTGGAGGCTGTGTGGGCCATGGCTGTGCAGACAGACATCCAAAAACCCTAACTCAGCTCAGGTTTGGGGCCGAGGTTACGGCAGGCCTGATCTACAGTCCATGAGGGGAGCTCCTCTGGATATGAAAGAAGGGTGAGATGGAGGCAGTCGCTCAGGCTTTTGTCTCTGGATGTTTTGTCCACAATGGCCGTTTAATGTAGGAGTTGCCTCATGGGTCGTAGAAGTCTCCCTCTCTGGTAGTTTGTCCAGCCCCCAAGAGTTTGGGGTCATTCTGTGGGAAGGGAAGTGTCCTGTTTTCTGCTTCATGTGTCCCCCCAGTAGAGGGATTCTAGAGCATAGCAGTGGGTACTGAAAACTGGAATACTCGCCCTCTGGTTAAGCCTGGGGGCCTATGGATATGACAAGCCCCATATGCAGGATCTTGTTCCAGCCACTGTGAGGCGTTACTTTAATACGGGACTCACGCTGCAGGTCACAATGCATGTCTGTGCCCTAGGCGGCCCTCAAGCACTTGCGTGGCCTTTCGGACAATGCAGGTTTTCCCACATTGAACGTTGGACAACTTGCCAACCACAAGGTTTCTGGCCATGGGGAAGGAGGAATTCTAATTTCTGCATCACGTTCACCCCTGGGCAGTGATTGGAGATAAGGTCGTCTAGGTTCTGAAGCCTGAAAACCGAGGTTGGGAAGAGATGACGAACTACAGCCATAGCGGGTCCTATGTGTCCAGGTTGGGGCCAGATGTCTGGGTGTCGTTTGGGATGTCTTGTCTCAGGCTGTGCCAGACAGGGCATTAGTATACAGGGTAGGCTGTATAATTGCTTTACAATCGAGTGGCATGCATTAGAAAATCATTTGGGGTTTCTTGTTAGCAGCATAGGGCAAAGTTTTTCTTCTGGAGGGCAGGCAGAGTGCTGCATTGTGGCTTCGGAAATCCCAAACTGGAGGGCTTGTGGGCCAGGAGAGTGAGGACGGAAGTCTGAGAACACAAGCTCGGCTTAGTTTTCGGGGCAAGGACATGGCAGGCACACTCTGCAGAGCTGAATTGAGATCTCATGCGTCTGAAGTCAGGTCGAGGTTCAGACTTTGGCTCAGGTTTGAGTTTCTGTCCATTTGGCCCCTTCAGGAAGGGGGGGCATTAGGAGGCCATGGGGGTTTTCCCACTATTGGAGTTGTGAGATGCTCCAAACCGCAAGGATTCCTTCTGTGGGACAATTAAGATTTGTTGGATGGCTCCAGGACGTCTTATAAGGTATTTTTCCAGAACAGGGTTCTAAGTATGGATGCCTGGGCAGCCAGCCTCACATTCCAATTGTATCCTAGCAACAAGAAACGTTTGATCTGCTGGCTTGGGGTAGCAACAGAGGGGGCTGAGTTGAAATGGACTTTCCTGAGGATGGACTTAATGTTGGTTTGAGTCCATGGAGACCTTGGTATGGGGCAGTGGCACCAGGGCCCTGAAGGATTCTCCTAATCAGAGGTTATGACAAAGCTCCAATGAGCAAGTTTTCCATGGGGAGACGAGATTTGTTCTTATTGGTGCCTCAGGAAACCACCATATGCTGGTATTGGAAACGAGGCCTCTGAGGAGAGATGCCTGGAAACCAAAGCAATGGATCTGATTAGGGCCTTGGGGCCTGTCCGGTTCAATATTCTTCTCTGGGGACATCTGTTGTCTGAGTGGAGGTAGTTGCTCAGCTGGTTTGAGATCACCCCTGTTTGTCCTGGGCGGCCTACACTATTGGGATGGCCTCGGTGACTTTGGAGGTTTTTCCTCATTTGCAAGGTTGTGGCCAATGGAATGGGAAGAATTCCCTTGAAAGGGAAGCACAGTCCTGAGGTGTGGCTCCAGGGACCCAAGTGTGGAGCGTGTGTGGTCCAGGGCTATTTGGACAAAAGTCTGAAAACACAAACTCCACTTAGGTTGGGGGATGTAGGTATGGCAGGCCCGATCTATAGACCGTGAGGAGTCCTCTTCGGGATATGAACAAAGGGGGAATGTGAGGTGCTTGCTCATGCTTTTTTTTTTTTTTTTTCCTTCTGGAAATGTGTCACCGATTGCCATGGAATGTCGGGGTGTCCTCTTGGGCCATCGATGAGGCTCCCTTTCTGGGGATTTGACCCGATCCTAAAAGTTTGGGGTCATTCTGTGGGAAGGGAGGAGGCCTTTCTGTTTTTTTTTTTGTTTATTTTATTTATTTATTTATTTATTTTTTACCTCAGGTGGACCACCAAAAGAGGGATTCCAGAGTAGAGTCGTGGGTGGGGGCAACTGCACAACCAGACCTCTGGTTAACATTGGGACCTAAGAACATGGCAAGCCCCATATGTGGGCTCTTGGTCCAGACACTGAGAGGCCTTCCTTGAGGATAGGTCTCACACTGAGTTTCACAATGTGTTTTTGTGCCCAAGGAGCCCCTCAAGTCAGGGCGTGGGCTAATGTACCATGCTGGTTTCTCCTACAATGAACGTTGCACAGTATGGGAACCACAAGTTTCCTGGCAATGGGGAAGATGGAGTTCTAATTTCTGCAACACTTTCACTCCTGGACTGTGATTGGATTTAAGGTCTAGGTTCTGACCTGAAAACTGAGGTTGGGAAGAGATGAAGCCCTAAGGCCATGGTGTGTCTGATGTGCTCAGTGTTCGGCCAGCTGTTGAGTGTGGGTTGGGAGGTGCAGGCTCAGGCTGTGGCAGACAGGGAATTAGTGCGCAGGCTAGACTGTATCATTGGGGTGCAGTCGAGTTTTGTGCAGGATGGTACTCATTTGTGGTTACTGGGTAGCCCCAGAGGGCAACGTTTTTCTTCTGGAGGGAAGAAACAGTGCCACATAGTGGCTCCAGAATTGTCAAACTGGAAGGCTTGTGGGCCAGGATTGTGAAAAAAAAATTCTGAGAACACAAGCCAGACTTAGATTTCGGGGTGAGGGGACGGCAGGCACCCTCTGCAGAGATGATTCAAGATCCCGTACACCTGAAGACAGAGCTAGGATCAGACGTTTTCTTAGGTCGGAGTTTCTGTCCATGATGGCCCCTTCATGAAGGGGAGGGTGTCACAAGGACATGGAGGTTTTCCCACGATGGGAATTGTGAGATGCTCCAAACCGCAATGATTCCTTCTGTGGGACAGTCGAGACCTGTTGGATGGCTCCAGGACATCCCATAAGGACGTTATCCAGAGCAGGGTTCTAAGGATGGATGCCTGGGCAGCCTGCCTCCCATTCCAGGTGTCTCATAGAGCCAAGGCAAGTTCGATCTGCTGGATCTAGGGGAGCAACCGAGGCGGGTGTGTTGAAATGGGTGAGTTGAGGATGGGTCATAATGTGCATTTGTGTCCGTGTAGACCTTGGAATGGGGTGCTTGATCCGGGGCCTTGAGGGATGTTCATAACCGGAGGTTTTGATGGAGCTCTAAAGAGTATGTTTCCTATGTAGAGAAGAGAATTGTTTTGATGAGTGCCTAAGCAATCTCCCATATGCTGGTATTGGAAACCAGGCCTCTGAGGAGAGATGACTGAAATCAAAAGCAATGGATCTGATTAGGGCCTCAGTGCCCGTCCAGTTCAATCTTATTCTATGGGGATATCTGTCTCTGGGTCTGAGTGGAGGTGGTTTCCTAACTTGTGAAAGATCATCCCTGTTTGTCCTGGGCAGCCAACACCATTCGGATGGCCTGGGGGAGTTTGGAGGATTCTCCTAATCTATAGGGTTGTGGCCAATGGAAATGGCAGAATTCCCCTGGAGAGGGAAACCACAGTCCTGAGGTGTGGCTCCAGGGGCCCCAGGTTGGATGGTGTGTGGGCCAGGACTGTGGGGACAGAAGTCTGAAAACACAAACTCAGCTTAGGTTTGGGGATGTATGTATGAAGGCTCGATCTACAGACCGTGAGAATTTTCCGGGCTATGAACAAAGGGCGAGTATGTGGCGCTTGCTCAGGCTTTTGTCTCTGGATTTTGTGTCAACGGTCTGCGTGGAATGTCGGGGTGTCCTCAAGGGCCATGGACAATTCTTTCTCTGGTGATTTGGCCTGATCCCAAGTGGTTGGGATCATTCTGTGGATGGGAAGAATCCTTTCTGTATTTTTTTTTTTTTTTACCTCAGGGGTTCCACCAAAGAGGGATTCCAGAGTAGAGCCCTGAGTAGGGGTGACTAGACATCTCGAACTCTGGTTGAGATTGGGGGACTAGGGGCTTGGCAAGCCCCATATGTGGGCTGTTGTTCCATCACTAAGAGGCTTTACATGAGGATAGGGCTCACGCTTAGGGTCACAATGTGTGCTGGTGCAAATTGTGGCCCTCAGGGCTAGGTGGGGCCTCATAGTCCATGCTGCTTTCTCCTACAATGAACATTGGACAACATGCCAACCACTAGGTTTCTTGCCAAGGCGAAGGAGAAGTTCTGATTCTTGCATCAAGTTCACTCCTGAGCAGTGAGTGGAGATAAGGTCTAGGTTCTGAAGGTGAAAACTGAGGTTGGGTAGAGATGATGGCCTAAAGCCATTGTGGGTGTGATATGCTCTGTGTTACGGCCAGCTGTCTGGGTGTTGGACTGGAGGTCTGCCCTCAGGCTGTGTCAGAGAGGGCTTTAGTGCACAGGCTAGACTGTATAATTGGGGTATGGTCGAGTGGCATGCAGGTTGTTACTCATTTGGCGTTTCTGGTTAGCCCTATAGGGCAACATTTTTCTTCTGGAGGGCAGGCAGAGTGCTGCATTGTGTCTCCAGAATTGCCAAACTGGAAGGGTGTGGCCAGGATTGTGAGGAAGGAAGTCTGAAAACACAAGCTAGCACGAGTTTTGGGGCCAAGAGCATGGCAGGCCCACTCTGCAGAGGCTGAATCGAGATCTCCTGCAGGTGAGGTCAGGGCGATTATCAGATGTTGCCTCAAGCTGGAGTTTGTGTCCATAACGGCCCCTTCCTGAAGGGGGTGGGGGCGTCATGAGTCCAGGGAGGTTTCCCTACGCTGGGAGTTGTGAGCTGCTCCAACCTTCAAAGTTTCCTTTCAGGACAGTCGAGTACTATTGGATGGTTCCAGGATGCCCCATACAGAAAGACTCGAGAGCAGGGCCCTAAGCATGGATGCCGAGAAACGCCAACTCACCTTCCCATTGCCTGGTCGAGACAAGGCACGCTCAATCTGCGGGCTCTTGGGTGAGCTACCCAGAAGGCTGAGTTTAAATGGACTCTCCTGAGGATGAGTCATAATGTGGGTTGGTGGCCATGGAGACCTTGGAATGTGGCAGTAGCTAAGGGACTCTGCAGGATTCTCCAACCCGAAGGGCTTGACACAAATCCAACATGGAAGCTTCCCATGTGGAGATGAGAGGTCTTCTGTCTGGTGCCTCAGGAAAGCCCCGTATGCTGGTCTTCGAACCCAGGCCTCTGAGGAGTGATACCTGGACACCAAAGCAAGAGTTCATTATAGGGCCTAGGGGCCTGTCTGGTTCAATCTTCTGTCTCTGCGGATATCTGTCTGTGTGTCTGCATGGAGGTAGTAGTTGCTCAGCTTGTGTCATAATGCCCCTATTTGTCCAGTGCGAATTGCGGTAGTGGGATGTCCTTGGGGACCTTGAGGTTTCTACTATTTTGTCGAGTTGTGGCCAATGGAATGGGCAGTTCTTAGGAGAGAGCAGGCACTGTTCTGTGGTGTGGCTCCAGAGACCCCAGCCTGGAGGCTGTGTGGGCCATGGCTGTGCAGACAGACATCCAAAAACCCTAACTCAGCTCAGGTTTGGGGCCGAGGTTACGGCAGGCCTGATCTACAGTCCATGAGGGGAGCTCCTCTGGATATGAAAGAAGGGTGAGAGGGAGGCAGTCGCTCAGGCTTTTGTCTCTGGATGTTTTGTCCACAATGGCCGTTTAAGGTAGGAGTTGCCTCATGGGTCGTAGAAGTCTCCCTCTCTGGTAGTTTGTCCAGCCCCCAAGAGTTTGGGGTCATTCTGTGGGAAGGGAAGTGTCCTGTTTTCTGCTTCATGTGTCCCCCCAGTAGAGGGATTCTAGAGCATAGCAGTGGGTACTGACAACTGGAATACTCGCCCTCTGGTTAAGCCTGGGGGCCTATGGATATGACAAGCCCCATATGCAGGATCTTGTTCCAGCCACTGTGAGGCGTTACTTTAATACGGGACTCACGCTGCAGGTCACAATGCATGTCTGTGCCCTAGGCGGCCCTCAAGCACTTGCGTGGCCTTTCGGACAATGCAGGTTTTCCCACATTGAACGTTGGACAACATGCCAACCACAATGTTTCTGGCCATGGGGAAGGAGGAATTCTAATTTCTGCATCACGTTCACCCCTGGGCAGTGATTGGAGATAAGGTCTAGGTTCTGAAGCCTGAAAACCGAGGTTGGGAAGAGATGACGAACTACAGCCATAGCGGGTCCTATGTGTCCAGGTTGGGGCCAGATGTCTGGGTGTCGTTTGGGATGTCTTGTCTCAGGCTGTGCCAGACAGGGCATTAGTATACAAGGTGGGCTGTATAATTGCTTTAAAATCGAGTGGCATGCATTAGAAAATCATTTGGGGTTTCTTATTAGCAGCATAGGGCAAAGTTTTTCTTCTGGAGGGCAGGCAGAGTGCTGCATTGTGGCTTCGGAAATCCCAAACTGGAGGGCTTGTGGGCCAGGAGAGTGAGGACGGAAGTCTGAGAACACAAGCTCGGCTTAGTTTTCGGGGCAAGGACATGGCAGGCACACTCTGCAGAGCTGAATTGAGATCTCATGCGTCTGAAGTCAGGTCGAGATTCAGACTTTGGCTCAGGTTTGAGTTTCTGTCCATTTGGCCCCTTCAGGAAGGGGGGGCATTAGGAGGCCATGGGGGTTTTCCCACTATTGGAGTTGTGAGATGCTCCAAACCGCAAGGATTCCTTCTGTGGGACAATTAAGATTTGTTGGATGGCTCCAGGACGTCTTATAAGGTATTTTTCCAGAACAGGGTTCTAAGTATGGATGCCTGGGCAGCCAGCCTCACATTCCAATTGTCTCCTAGCAACAAGAAACGTTTGATCTGCTGGCTTGGGGTAGCAACAGAGGGGGCTGAGTTGAAATGGACTTTCCTGAGGATGGACTTAATGTTGGTTTGAGTCCATGGAGACCTTGGTATGGGGCAGTGGCACCAGGGCCCTGAAGGATTCTCCTAACCAGAGGTTATGACAAAGCTCCAATCAGCACGTTTTCCATGGGGAGACGAGATTTGTTCTTATTGGTGCCTCAGGAAACCACCATATGCTGGTATTGGAAACGAGGCCTCTGAGGAGAGATGCCTGGAAACCAAAGCAATGGATCTGATTAGGGCCTAGGGGCCTGTCCGGTTCAATATTCTTCTCTGGGGACATCTGTTGTCTGAGTGGAGGTAGTTGCTCAGCTGGTTTGAGATCACCCCTGTTTGTCCTGGGCGGCCTACACTATTGGGATGGCCTCAGTGACTTTGGAGGTTTTTCCTCATTTGCAAGGTTGTGGCCAATGGAATGGGAAGAATTCCCTTGAAAGGGAAGCACAGTCCTGAGGTGTGGCTCCAGGGACCCAAGTGTGGAGCGTGTGTGGTCCAGGGCTATTTGGACAAAAGTCTGAAAACACAAACTCCACTTAGGTTGGGGGATGTAGGTATGGCAGGCCCGATCTATAGACCGTGAGGAGTCCTCTTCGGGATATGAACAAAGGGCGAATGTGAGGTGCTTGCTCATGCTTTTTTTTTTTTTTTTCTTCTGGAAATGTGTCACCGATTGCCATGGAATGTCGGGGTGTCCTCATGGGCATCGATGAGGCTCCCTTTCTGGGGATTTGACGCGATACTAAAAGTTTGGGGTCATTCTGTGGGAAGGGAGGAGGCCTTTCTGTTTTTTTTTTGTTTATTTATTTATTTATTTATTTTTTTAACTCAGGTGGACCACCAAAAGAGGGATTCCAGAGTAGAGTCGTGGGTGGGGGCAACTGCACAACCAGACCTCTGGTTAACATTGGGACCTAAGAACATGGCAAGCCCCATATGTGGGCCCTTGGTCCAGACACTGAGAGGCCTTCCTTGAGGATAGGTCTCACACTGAGTATCACAATGTGTTTTTGTGCCCAAGGAGCCCCTCAAGTAGGTTGTGGGCTAATGTACCATGCTGGTTTCTCCTACACTGAACGTTGCACAGTATGGGAACCACAAGTTTTCTGGCAATGGGGAAGATGGAGTACTAATTTCTGCAACACTTTCACTCCTGGACTGTGATTGGATTTAAGGTCTAGGTTCTGACCTGAAAACTGAGGTTGGGAAGAGATGAAGCCCTAAGGCCATGGTGTGTCTGATGTGCTCAGTGTTCGGCCAGCTGTTGATTGTGGGTTGGGAGGTGCAGGCTCAGGCTGTGGCAGACAGGGAATTAGTGCCCAGGCTAGACTGTATCATTGGGGTGCAGTCGAGTTTTGTGCAGGATGGTACTCATTTGTGGTTACTGGGTAGCCCCAGAGGGCAACGTTTTTCTTCTGGAGGGAAGACACAGTGCCACATAGTGGCTCCAGAATTCCCAAACTGGAAGACTTGTGGGCCAGGAGTGTGAGGAAAAAATTCTGAGAACACAAGCCAGACTTAGATTTCGGGGTGAGGGGACGGCAGGCACCCTCTGCAGAGATGATTCGAGATCCTGTATACCTGAAGACAGAGCTAGGATCAGACGTTGGCTTAGGTCGAAGTTTTTGTCCATGACAGCCCGTTCATGAAGGGGAGGGTGTCACGAGGACATGGAGGTTTTCCCACGATGGGAATTGTGAGATGCTCCAAACCACAATGATTCCTTCTGTGGGACAGTCGAGACCTGTTGGATGGCTCCAGGACATCCCATAAGGACGTTATCCAGAGCAGGGTTCTAAGGATGGATGCCTGGGCAGCCTGCCTCCCATTCCAGGTGTCTCATAGAGCCAAGGCAAGTTCGATCTGCTGGATCTAGGGGAGCAACCGAGGCGGGTGTGTTGAAATGGGTGAGTTGAGGATGGGTCATAATGTGCATTTGTGTCCGTGTAGACCTTGGAATGGGGTGCTTGATCCGGGGCCTTGAGGGATGTTCATAACCGGAGGTTTTGATGGAGCTCTAAAGAGTATGTTTCCTATGTAGAGAAGAGAATTGTTTTGATGAGTGCCTAAGGAATCTCCCATATGCTGGTATTGGAAACCAGGCCTCTGAGGAGAGATGACTGAAATCAAAAGCAATGGATCTGATTAGGGCCTCAGTGCCCGTCCAGTTCAATCTTATTCTATGGGGATATCTGTCTCTGGGTCTGAGTGGAGGTGGTTTCCTAACTTGTGAAAGATCATCCCTGTTTGTCCTGGGCAGCCAACACAATTCGGATGGCCTGGGGGAGTTTGGAGGATTCTCCTAATCTATAGGGTTGTGGCCAATGGAAATGGCAGAATTCCCCTGGAGAGGGAAGCCACAGTCCTGAGGTGTGGCTCCAGGGGCCCCAGGTTGGATGGTGTGTGGGCCAGGACTGTGGGGACAGAAGTCTGAAAACACAAACTCAGCTTAGGTTTGGGGATGTATGTATGAAGGCTCGATCTACAGACCGTGAGAATTTTCCGGGCTATGAACAAAGGGCGAGTATGTGGCGCTTGCTCAGGCTTTTGTCTCTGGATTTTGTGTCAACGGTCTGCGTGGAATGTCGGGGTGTCCTCAAGGGCCATGGACAATTCTTTCTCTGGTGATTTGGCCTGATCCCAAGTGGTTGGGATCATTCTGTGGATGGGAAGAATCCTTTCTGTATTTTTTTTTTTTTTTACCTCAGGGGTTCCACCAAAGAGGGATTCCAGAGTAGAGCCCTGAGTAGGGTTGACTAGACATCTCGAACTCTGGTTGAGATTGGGGGACTAGGGGCTTGGCAAGCCCCATATGTGGGCTGTTGTTCCAGTCACTAAGAGGCTTTACATGAGGATAGGGCTCACGCTGAGGGTCACAATGTGTGCTGGTGCAAATTGTGGCCCTCAGGGATAGGTGGGGCCTCATAGTCCATGCTGCTTTCTCCTACAATGAACATTGGACAACATGCCAACCACTAGGTTTCTTGCCAAGGCGAAGGAGAAGTTCTGATTCTTGCATCACGTTCACTCCTGAGCAGTGAGTGGAGATAAGGTCTAGGTTCTGAAGGTGAAAACTGAGGTTGGGTAGAGATGATGGCCTAAAGCCATTGTGGGTGTGATATGCTCTGTGTTACGGCCAGCTGTCTGGGTGTTGGACTGGAGGTCTGCCCTCAGGCTGTGTCAGACAGGGCTTTAGTGCACAGGCTAGACTGTATAATTGGGGTATGGTCGAGTGGCATGCAGGTTGTTACTCATTTGGCGTTTCTGGTTAGCCCTATAGGGCAACATTTTTCTTCTGGAGGGCAGGCAGAGTGCTGCATTGTGTCTCCAGAATTGCCAAACTGGAGGGGTGTGGCCAGGATTGTGAGGAAGGAAGTCTGAAAACACAAGCTAGCACGAGTTTTGGGGCCAAGAGCATGGCAGGCCCACTCTGCAGAGGCTGAATCGAGATCTCCTGCAGGTGAGGTCAGGGCGATTATCAGATGTTGCCTCAAGCTGGAGTTTGTGTCCATGACGGCCCCTTCCTGAAGGGGGTGGGGGCGTCATGAGTCCAGGGAGGTTTCCCTACGCTGGGAGTTGTGAGCTGCTCCAACCTTCAAAGTTTCCTTCTTCAGGACAGTCGAGTACTATTGGATGGTTCCAGGATGCCCCATACAGAAAGACTCGAGAGCAGGGCCCTAAGCATGGATGCCGAGAAACGCCAACTCACCTTCCCATTGCCTGGTCGAGACAAGGCACGCTCAATCTGCGGGCTCTTGGGTGAGCTACCCAGAAGGCTGAGTTTAAATGGACTCTCCTGAGGATGAGTCATAATGTGGGTTGGTGGCCATGGAGACCTTGGAATGTGGCAGTAGCTAAGGGACTCTGCAGGATTCTCCAACCCGAAGGGCTTGACACAACTCCAACAAGGAAGCTTCCCATGTGGAGATGAGAGGTCTTCTGTCTGGTGCCTCAGGAAAGCCCCGTATGCTGGTCTTCGAACCCAGGCCTCTGAGGAGTGATACCTGGACACCAAAGCAAGAGTTCATAATAGGGCCTAGGTGCCTGTCTGGTTCAATCTTCTGTCTCTGCGGATATCTGTCTGTGTGTCTGCATGGAGGTAGTAGTTGCTCAGCTTGTGTCATAATGCCCCTATTTGTCCAGTGCGAATTGCGGTAGTGGGATGTCCTTGGGGACCTTGAGGTTTCTACTATTTTGTCGAGTTGTGGCCAATGGAATGGGCAGTTCTTAGGAGAGAGCAGGCACTGTTCTGTGGTGTGGCTCCAGAGAATCCAGCCTGGAGGCTGTGTGGGCCATGGCTGTGCAGACAGACATCCAAAAACCCTAACTCAGCTCAGGTTTGGGGCCGAGGTTACGGCAGGCCTGATCTACAGTCCATGAGGGGAGCTCCTCTGGATATGAAAGAAGGGTGAGATGGAGGCAGTCGCTCAGGCTTTTGTCTCTGGATGTTTTGTCCACAATGGCCGTTTAATGTAGGAGTTGCCTCATGGGTCGTAGAAGTCTCCCTCTCTGGTAGTTTGTCCAGCCCCCAAGAGTTTGGGGTCATTCTGTGGGAAGGGAAGTGTCCTGTTTTCTGCTTCATGTGTCCCCCCAGTAGAGGGATTCTAGAGCATAGCAGTGGGTACTGAAAACTGGAATACTCGCCCTCTGGTTAAGCCTGGGGGCCTATGGATATGACAAGCCCCATATGCAGGATCTTGTTCCAGCCACTGTGAGGCGTTACTTTAATACGGGACTCACGCTGCAGGTCACAATGCATGTCTGTGCCCTAGGCGGCCCTCAAGCACTTGCGTGGCCTTTCGGACAATGCAGGTTTTCCCACATTGAACGTTGGACAACATGCCAACCACAAGGTTTCTGGCCATGGGGAAGGAGGAATTCTAATTTCTGCATCACGTTCACCCCTGGGCAGTGATTGGAGATAAGGTCTAGGTTCTGAAGCCTGAAAACCGAGGTTGGGAAGAGATGACGAACTACAGCCATAGCGGGTCCTATGTGTCCAGGTTGGGGCCAGATGTCTGGGTGTCGTTTGGGATGTCTTGTCTCAGGCTGTGCCAGACAGGGCATTAGTATACAGGGTAGGCTGTATAATTGCTTTACAATCGAGTGGCATGCATTAGAAAATCATTTGGGGTTTCTTGTTAGCAGCATAGGGCAAAGTTTTTCTTCTGGAGGGCAGGCAGAGTGCTGCATTGTGGCTTCGGAAATCCCAAACTGGAGGGCTTGTGGGCCAGGAGAGTGAGGACGGAAGTCTGAGAACACAAGCTCGGCTTAGTTTTCGGGGCAAGGACATGGCAGGCACACTCTGCAGAGCTGAATTGAGATCTCATGCGTCTGAAGTCAGGTCGAGGTTCAGACTTTGGCTCAGGTTTGAGTTTCTGTCCATTTGGCCCCTTCAGGAAGGGGGGGCATTAGGAGGCCATGGGGGTTTTCCCACTATTGGAGTTGTGAGATGCTCCAAACCGCAAGGATTCCTTCTGTGGGACAATTAAGATTTGTTGGATGGCTCCAGGACGTCTTATAAGGTATTTTTCCAGAACAGGGTTCTAAGTATGGATGCCTGGGCAGCCAGCCTCACATTCCAATTGTATCCTAGCAACAAGAAACGTTTGATCTGCTGGCTTGGGGTAGCAACAGAGGGGGCTGAGTTGAAATGGACTTTCCTGAGGATGGACTTAATGTTGGTTTGAGTCCATGGAGACCTTGGTATGGGGCAGTGGCACCAGGGCCCTGAAGGATTCTCCTAATCAGAGGTTATGACAAAGCTCCAATGAGCAAGTTTTCCATGGGGAGACGAGATTTGTTCTTATTGGTGCCTCAGGAAACCACCATATGCTGGTATTGGAAACGAGGCCTCTGAGGAGAGATGCCTGGAAACCAAAGCAATGGATCTGATTAGGGCCTTGGGGCCTGTCCGGTTCAATATTCTTCTCTGGGGACATCTGTTGTCTGAGTGGAGGTAGTTGCTCAGCTGGTTTGAGATCACCCCTGTTTGTCCTGGGCGGCCTACACTATTGGGATGGCCTCGGTGACTTTGGAGGTTTTTCCTCATTTGCAAGGTTGTGGCCAATGGAATGGGAAGAATTCCCTTGAAAGGGAAGCACAGTCCTGAGGTGTGGCTCCAGGGACCCAAGTGTGGAGCGTGTGTGGTCCAGGGCTATTTGGACAAAAGTCTGAAAACACAAACTCCACTTAGGTTGGGGGATGTAGGTATGGCAGGCCCGATCTATAGACCGTGAGGAGTCCTCTTCGGGATATGAACAAAGGGGGAATGTGAGGTGCTTGCTCATGCTTTTTTTTTTTTTTTTTCCTTCTGGAAATGTGTCACCGATTGCCATGGAATGTCGGGGTGTCCTCATGGGCCATCGATGAGGCTCCCTTTCTGGGGATTTGACCCGATCCTAAAAGTTTGGGGTCATTCTGTGGGAAGGGAGGAGGCCTTTCTGTTTTTTTTTTTGTTTATTTTATTTATTTATTTATTTATTTTTTACCTCAGGTGGACCACCAAAAGAGGGATTCCAGAGTAGAGTCGTGGGTGGGGGCAACTGCACAACCAGACCTCTGGTTAACATTGGGACCTAAGAACATGGCAAGCCCCATATGTGGGCTCTTGGTCCAGACACTGAGAGGCCTTCCTTGAGGATAGGTCTCACACTGAGTTTCACAATGTGTTTTTGTGCCCAAGGAGCCCCTCAAGTCAGGGCGTGGGCTAATGTACCATGCTGGTTTCTCCTACAATGAACGTTGCACAGTATGGGAACCACAAGTTTCCTGGCAATGGGGAAGATGGAGTTCTAATTTCTGCAACACTTTCACTCCTGGACTGTGATTGGATTTAAGGTCTAGGTTCTGACCTGAAAACTGAGGTTGGGAAGAGATGAAGCCCTAAGGCCATGGTGTGTCTGATGTGCTCAGTGTTCGGCCAGCTGTTGAGTGTGGGTTGGGAGGTGCAGGCTCAGGCTGTGGCAGACAGGGAATTAGTGCGCAGGCTAGACTGTATCATTGGGGTGCAGTCGAGTTTTGTGCAGGATGGTACTCATTTGTGGTTACTGGGTAGCCCCAGAGGGCAACGTTTTTCTTCTGGAGGGAAGAAACAGTGCCACATAGTGGCTCCAGAATTGTCAAACTGGAAGGCTTGTGGGCCAGGATTGTGAAAAAAAAATTCTGAGAACACAAGCCAGACTTAGATTTCGGGGTGAGGGGACGGCAGGCACCCTCTGCAGAGATGATTCAAGATCCCGTACACCTGAAGACAGAGCTAGGATCAGACGTTTTCTTAGGTCGGAGTTTCTGTCCATGATGGCCCCTTCATGAAGGGGAGGGTGTCACAAGGACATGGAGGTTTTCCCACGATGGGAATTGTGAGATGCTCCAAACCGCAATGATTCCTTCTGTGGGACAGTCGAGACCTGTTGGATGGCTCCAGGACATCCCATAAGGACGTTATCCAGAGCAGGGTTCTAAGGATGGATGCCTGGGCAGCCTGCCTCCCATTCCAGGTGTCTCATAGAGCCAAGGCAAGTTCGATCTGCTGGATCTAGGGGAGCAACCGAGGCGGGTGTGTTGAAATGGGTGAGTTGAGGATGGGTCATAATGTGCATTTGTGTCCGTGTAGACCTTGGAATGGGGTGCTTGATCCGGGGCCTTGAGGGATGTTCATAACCGGAGGTTTTGATGGAGCTCTAAAGAGTATGTTTCCTATGTAGAGAAGAGAATTGTTTTGATGAGTGCCTAAGCAATCTCCCATATGCTGGTATTGGAAACCAGGCCTCTGAGGAGAGATGACTGAAATCAAAAGCAATGGATCTGATTAGGGCCTCAGTGCCCGTCCAGTTCAATCTTATTCTATGGGGATATCTGTCTCTGGGTCTGAGTGGAGGTGGTTTCCTAACTTGTGAAAGATCATCCCTGTTTGTCCTGGGCAGCCAACACCATTCGGATGGCCTGGGGGAGTTTGGAGGATTCTCCTAATCTATAGGGTTGTGGCCAATGGAAATGGCAGAATTCCCCTGGAGAGGGAAACCACAGTCCTGAGGTGTGGCTCCAGGGGCCCCAGGTTGGATGGTGTGTGGGCCAGGACTGTGGGGACAGAAGTCTGAAAACACAAACTCAGCTTAGGTTTGGGGATGTATGTATGAAGGCTCGATCTACAGACCGTGAGAATTTTCCGGGCTATGAACAAAGGGCGAGTATGTGGCGCTTGCTCAGGCTTTTGTCTCTGGATTTTGTGTCAACGGTCTGCGTGGAATGTCGGGGTGTCCTCAAGGGCCATGGACAATTCTTTCTCTGGTGATTTGGCCTGATCCCAAGTGGTTGGGATCATTCTGTGGATGGGAAGAATCCTTTCTGTATTTTTTTTTTTTTTTACCTCAGGGGTTCCACCAAAGAGGGATTCCAGAGTAGAGCCCTGAGTAGGGGTGACTAGACATCTCGAACTCTGGTTGAGATTGGGGGACTAGGGGCTTGGCAAGCCCCATATGTGGGCTGTTGTTCCATCACTAAGAGGCTTTACATGAGGATAGGGCTCACGCTTAGGGTCACAATGTGTGCTGGTGCAAATTGTGGCCCTCAGGGCTAGGTGGGGCCTCATAGTCCATGCTGCTTTCTCCTACAATGAACATTGGACAACATGCCAACCACTAGGTTTCTTGCCAAGGCGAAGGAGAAGTTCTGATTCTTGCATCAAGTTCACTCCTGAGCAGTGAGTGGAGATAAGGTCTAGGTTCTGAAGGTGAAAACTGAGGTTGGGTAGAGATGATGGCCTAAAGCCATTGTGGGTGTGATATGCTCTGTGTTACGGCCAGCTGTCTGGGTGTTGGACTGGAGGTCTGCCCTCAGGCTGTGTCAGAGAGGGCTTTAGTGCACAGGCTAGACTGTATAATTGGGGTATGGTCGAGTGGCATGCAGGTTGTTACTCATTTGGCGTTTCTGGTTAGCCCTATAGGGCAACATTTTTCTTCTGGAGGGCAGGCAGAGTGCTGCATTGTGTCTCCAGAATTGCCAAACTGGAAGGGTGTGGCCAGGATTGTGAGGAAGGAAGTCTGAAAACACAAGCTAGCACGAGTTTTGGGGCCAAGAGCATGGCAGGCCCACTCTGCAGAGGCTGAATCGAGATCTCCTGCAGGTGAGGTCAGGGCGATTATCAGATGTTGCCTCAAGCTGGAGTTTGTGTCCATAACGGCCCCTTCCTGAAGGGGGTGGGGGCGTCATGAGTCCAGGGAGGTTTCCCTACGCTGGGAGTTGTGAGCTGCTCCAACCTTCAAAGTTTCCTTTCAGGACAGTCGAGTACTATTGGATGGTTCCAGGATGCCCCATACAGAAAGACTCGAGAGCAGGGCCCTAAGCATGGATGCCGAGAAACGCCAACTCACCTTCCCATTGCCTGGTCGAGACAAGGCACGCTCAATCTGCGGGCTCTTGGGTGAGCTACCCAGAAGGCTGAGTTTAAATGGACTCTCCTGAGGATGAGTCATAATGTGGGTTGGTGGCCATGGAGACCTTGGAATGTGGCAGTAGCTAAGGGACTCTGCAGGATTCTCCAACCCGAAGGGCTTGACACAAATCCAACATGGAAGCTTCCCATGTGGAGATGAGAGGTCTTCTGTCTGGTGCCTCAGGAAAGCCCCGTATGCTGGTCTTCGAACCCAGGCCTCTGAGGAGTGATACCTGGACACCAAAGCAAGAGTTCATTATAGGGCCTAGGGGCCTGTCTGGTTCAATCTTCTGTCTCTGCGGATATCTGTCTGTGTGTCTGCATGGAGGTAGTAGTTGCTCAGCTTGTGTCATAATGCCCCTATTTGTCCAGTGCGAATTGCGGTAGTGGGATGTCCTTGGGGACCTTGAGGTTTCTACTATTTTGTCGAGTTGTGGCCAATGGAATGGGCAGTTCTTAGGAGAGCGCAGGCACTGTTCTGTGGTGTGGCTCCAGAGAATCCAGCCTGGAGGCTGTGTGGGCCATGGCTGTGCAGACAGACATCCAAAAACCCTAACTCAGCTCAGGTTTGGGGCCGAGGTTAGGGCAGGCCTGATCTACAGTCCATGAGGGGAGCTCCTCTGGATATGAAAGAAGGGTGAGAGGGAGGCAGTCGCTCAGGCTTTTGTCTCTGGATGTTTTGTCCACAATGGCCGTTTAATGTAGGAGTTGCCTCATGGGTCGTAGAAGTCTCCCTCTCTGGTAGTTTGTCCAGCCCCCAAGAGTTTGGGGTCATTCTGTGGGAAGGGAAGTGTCCTGTTTTCTGCTTCATGTGTCCCCCCAGTAGAGGGATTCTAGAGCATAGCAGTGGGTACTGACAACTGGAATACTCGCCCTCTGGTTAAGCCTGGGGGCCTATGGATATGACAAGCCCCATATGCAGGATCTTGTTCCAGCCACTGTGAGGCGTTACTTTAATACGGGACTCACGCTGCAGGTCACAATGCATGTCTGTGCCCTAGGCGGCCCTCAAGCACTTGCGTGGCCTTTCGGACAATGCAGGTTTTCCCACATTGAACGTTGGACAACATGCCAACCACAATGTTTCTGGCCATGGGGAAGGAGGAATTCTAATTTCTGCATCACGTTCACCCCTGGGCAGTGATTGGAGATAAGGTCTAGGTTCTGAAGCCTGAAAACCGAGGTTGGGAAGAGATGACGAACTACAGCCATAGCGGGTCCTATGTGTCCAGGTTGGGGCCAGATGTCTGGGTGTCGTTTGGGATGTCTTGTCTCAGGCTGTGCCAGACAGGGCATTAGTATACAGGGTGGGCTGTATAATTGCTTTACAATCGAGTGGCATGCATTAGAAAATCATTTGGGGTTTCTTATTAGCAGCATAGGGCAAAGTTTTTCTTCTGGAGGGCAGGCAGAGTGCTGCATTGTGGCTTCGGAAATCCCAAACTGGAGGGCTTGTGGGCCAGGAGAGTGAGGACGGAAGTCTGAGAACACAAGCTCGGCTTAGTTTTCGGGGCAAGGACATGGCAGGCACACTCTGCAGAGCTGAATTGAGATCTCATGCGTCTGAAGTCAGGTCGAGGTTCAGACTTTGGCTCAGGTTTGAGTTTCTGTCCATTTGGCCCCTTCAGGAAGGGGGGGCATTAGGAGGCCATGGGGGTTTTCCCACTATTGGAGTTGTGAGATGCTCCAAACTGCAAGGATTCCTTCTGTGGGACAATTAAGATTTGTTGGATGGCTCCAGGACGTCTTATAAGGTATTTTTCCAGAACAGGGTTCTAAGTATGGATGCCTGGGCAGCCAGCCTCACATTCCAATTGTCTCCTAGCAACAAGAAACGTTTGATCTGCTGGCTTCTGGTAACAACAGAGGGGGCTGAGTTGAAATGGACTTTCCTGAGGATGGACTTAATGTTGGTTTTAGTCCATGGAGACCTTGGTATGGGGCAGTGGCACCAGGGCCCTGAAGGATTCTCCTAACCAGAGGTTATGACAAAGCTCCAATGAGCAAGTTTTCCATGGGGAGACGAGATTTGTTCTTATTGGTGCCTCAGGAAACCACCATATGCTGGTATTGGAAACGAGGCCTCTGAGGAGAGATGCCTGGAAACCAAAGCAATGGATCTGTTTAGGGCCTAGGGGCCTGTCCGGTTCAATATTCTTCTCTGGGGACATCTGTTGTCTGAGTGGAGGTAGTTGCTCAGCTGGTTTGAGATCACCCCTGTTTGTCCTGGGCGGCCTACACTATTGGGATGGCCTCGGTGACTTTGGAGGTTTTTCCTAATTTGCAAGGTTGTGGCCAATGGAATGGGAAGAATTCCCTTGAAAGGGAAGCACAGTCCTGAGGTGTGGCTCCAGGGACCCAAGTGTGGAGCGTGTGTGGTCCAGGGCTATTTGGACAAAAGTCTGAAAACACAAACTCCACTTAGGTTGGGGGATGTAGGTATGGCAGGCCCGATCTATAGACCGTGAGGAGTCCTCTTCGGGATATGAACAAAGGGCGAATGTGAGGTGCGTGCTCATGCTTTTGTTTTTTTTTTTCTTCTGGAAATGTGTCACCGATTGCCATGGAATGTCGGGGTGTCCTCATGGGCCATCGATGAGGCTCCCTTTCTGGGGATTTGATCCGATCCTAAAAGTTTGGGGTCATTCTGTGGGAAGGGAGGAGGCCTTTCTGTTTTTTTTTTTTGTTTATTTTTATTTATTTATTTATTTTTTTTACCTCAGGTGGACCACCAAAAGAGGGATTCCAGAGTAGAGTCGTGGGTGGGGGCAACTGCACAACCAGACCTCTGGTTAACATTGGGACCTAAGAACATGGCAAGCCCCATATGTGGGCTCTTGGTCCAGACACTGAGAGGCCTTCCTTGAGGATAGGTCTCACACTGAGTTTCACAATGTGTTTTTGTGCCCAAGGAGCCCCTCAAGTCAGGGCGTGGGCTAATGTACCATGCTGGTTTCTCCTACAATGAACGTTGCACAGTATGGGAACCACAAGTTTTCTGGCCATGGGGAAGATGGAGTTCTAATTTCTGCAACACTTTCACTCCTGGACTGTGATTGGATTTAAGGTCTAGGTTCTGACCTGAAAACTGAGGTTGGGAAGAGATGAAGCCCTAAGGCCATGGTGTGTCTGATGTGCTCAGTGTTCGGCCAGCTGTTGAGTGTGGGTTGGGAGGTGCAGGCTCAGGCTGTGGCAGACAGGGAATTAGTGCCCAGGCTAGACTGTATCATTGGGGTGCAGTCGAGTTTTGTGCAGGATGGTACTCATTTGTGGTTACTGGGTAGCCCCAGAGGGCAACGTTTTTCTTCTGGAGGGAAGAAACAGTACCACATAGTGGCTCCAGAATTCCCAAACTGGAAGACTTGTGGGCCAGGAGTGTGAGGAAAAAATTCTGAGAACACAACCCAGACTTAGATTTCGGGGTGAGGGGACGGCAGGCACCCTCTGCAGAGATGATTCAAGATCCCGTACACCTGAAGACAGAGCTAGGATCAGACGTTTTCTTAGGTCGGAGTTTCTGTCCATGATGGCCCCTTCATGAAGGGGAGGGTGTCACAAGGACATGGAGGTTTTCCCACGATGGGAATTGTGAGATGCTCCAAACCACAATGATTCCTTCTGTGGGACAGTCGAGACCTGTTGGATGGCTCCAGGACATCCCATAAGGACGTTATCCAGAGCAGGGTTCTAAGGATGGATGCCTGGGCAGCCTGCCTCCCATTCCAGGTGTCTCATAGAGCCAAGGCAAGTTCGATCTGCTGGATCTAGGGGAGCAACCGAGGCGGGTGTGTTGAAATGGGTGAGTTGAGGATGGGTCATAATGTGCATTTGTGTCCGTGTAGACCTTGGAATGGGGTGCTTGATCCGAGGCCTTGAGGGATGTTCATAACCGGAGGTTTTGATGGAGCTCTAAAGAGTATGTTTCCTATGTAGAGAAGAGAATTGTTTTGATGAGTGCCTAAGGAATCTCCCATATGCTGGTATTGGAAACCAGGCCTCTGAGGAGAGATGACTGAAATCAAAAGCAATGGATCTGATTAGGGCCTCAGTGCCCGTCCAGTTCAATCTTATTCTATGGGGATATCTGTCTCTGGGTCTGAGTGGAGGTGGTTTCCTAACTTGTGAAAGATCATCCCTGTTTGTCCTGGGCAGCCAACACCATTCGGATGGCCTGGGGGAGTTTGGAGGATTCTCCTAATCTATAGGGTTGTGGCCAATGGAAATGGCAGAATTCCCCTGGAGAGGGAAGCCACAGTCCTGAGGTGTGGCTCCAGGGGCCCCAGGTTGGATGGTGTGTGGGCCAGGACTGTGGGGACAGAAGTCTGAAAACACAAACTCAGCTTAGGTTTGGGGATGTATGTATGAAGGCTCGATCTACAGACCGTGAGAATTTTCCGGGCTATGAACAAAGGGCGAGTATGTGGCGCTTGCTCAGGCTTTTGTCTCTGGATTTTGTGTCAACGGTCTGCGTGGAATGTCGGGGTGTCCTCAAGGGCCATGGACAATTCTTTCTCTGGTGATTTGGCCTGATCCCAAGTGGTTGGGATCATTCTGTGGATGGGAAGAATCCTTTCTGTATTTTTTTTTTTTTTTACCTCAGGGGTTCCACCAAAGAGGGATTCCAGAGTAGAGCCCTGAGTAGGGGTGACTAGACATCTCGAACTCTGGTTGAGATTGGGGGACTAGGGGCTTGGCAAGCCCCAAATGTGGGCTGTTGTTCCAGTCACTAAGAGGCTTTACATGAGGATAGGGCTCACGCTGAGGGTCACAATGTGTGCTGGTGCAAATTGTGGCCCTCAGGGATAGGTGGGGCCTCATAGTCCATGCTGCTTTCTCCTACAATGAACATTGGACAACATGCCAACCACTAGGTTTCTTGCCAAGGCGAAGGAGAAGTTCTGATTCTTGCATCACGTTCACTCCTGAGCAGTGAGTGGAGATAAGGTCTAGGTTCTGAAGGTGAAAACTGAGGTTGGGTAGAGATGATGGCCTAAAGCCATTGTGGGTGTGATATGCTCTGTGTTACGGCCAGCTGTCTGGGTGTTGGACTGGAGGTCTGCCCTCAGGCTGTGTCAGAGAGGGCTTTAGTGCACAGGCTAGACTGTATAATTGGGGTATGGTCGAGTGGCATGCAGGTTGTTACTCATTTGGCGTTTCTGGTTAGCCCTATAGGGCAACATTTTTCTTCTGGAGGGCAGGCAGAGTGCTGCATTGTGTCTCCAGAATTGCCAAACTGGAGGGGTGTGGCCAGGATTGTGAGGAAGGAAGTCTGAAAACACAAGCTAGCACGAGTTTTGGGGCCAAGAGCATGGCAGGCCCACTCTGCAGAGGCTGAATCGAGATCTCCTGCAGGTGAGGTCAGGGCGATTATCAGATGTTGCCTCACGCTGGAGTTTGTGTCCATGACGGCCCCTTCCTGAAGGGGGTGGGGGCGTCATTAGTCCAGGGAGGTTTCCCTACGCTGGGAGTTGTGAGCTGCTCCAACCTTCAAAGTTTCCTTCTTCAGGACACTCGAGTACTATTGGATGGTTCCAGGATGCCCCATACAGAAAGACTCGAGAGCAGGGCCCTAAGCATGGATGCTGAGAAACGCCAACTCACCTTCCCATTGCCTGGTCGAGACAAGGCACGCTCAATCTGCGGGCTCTTGGGTGGGCTACCCAGAAGGCTGAGTTTAAATGGACTCTCCTGAGGATGAGTCATAATGTGGGTTGGTGGCCATGGAGACCTTGGAATGTGGCAGTAGCTAAGGGACTCTGCAGGATTCTCCAACCCGAAGGGCTTGACACAACTCCAACAAGGAAGCTTCCCATGTCGAGATGAGAGGTCTTCTGTCTGGTGCCTCAGGAAAGCCCCGTATGCTGGTCTTCGAACCCAGGCCTCTGAGGAGTGATACCTGGACACCAAAGCAAGAGTTCATAATAGGGCCTAGGGGCCTGTCTGGTTCAATCTTCTGTCTCTGCGGATATCTGTCTGTGTGTCTGCATGGAGGTAGTAGTTGCTCAGCTTGTGTCATAATGCCCCTATTTGTCCAGTGCAAATTGCGGTAGTGGGATGTCCTTGGGGACCTTGAGGTTTCTACTATTTTGTCGAGTTGTGGCCAATGGAATGGGCAGTTCTTAGGAGAGAGCAGGCACTGTTCTGTGGTGTGGCTCCAGAGACCCCAGCCTGGAGGCTGTGTGGGCCATGGCTGTGCAGACAGACATCCAAAAACCCTAACTCAGCTCAGGTTTGGGGCCGAGGTTACGGCAGGCCTGATCTACAGTCCATGAGGGGAGCTCCTCTGGATATGAAAGAAGGGTGAGAGGGAGGCAGTCGCTCAGGCTTTTGTCTCTGGATGTTTTGTCCACAATGGCCGTTTAATGTAGGAGTTGCCTCATGGGTCGTAGAAGTCTCCCTCTCTGGTAGTTTGTCCAGCCCCCAAGAGTTTGCGGTCATTCTGTGGGAAGGGAAGTGTCCTGTTTTCTGCTTCATGTGTCCCCCCAGTAGAGGGATTCTAGAGCATAGCAGTGGGTACTGACAACTGGAATACTCACCCTCTGGTTAAGCCTGGGGGCCTATGGATATGACAAGCCCCATATGCAGGATCTTGTTCCAGCCACTGTGAGGCGTTACTTTAATACGGGACTCATGCTGCAGGTCACAATGCATGTCTGTGCCCTAGGCGGCCCTCAAGCACTTGCGTGGCCTTTCGGACAATGCAGGTTTTCCCACATTGAACGTTGGACAACATGCCAACCACAATGTTTCTGGCCATGGGGAAGGAGGAATTCTAATTTCTGCATCACGTTCACCCCTGGGCAGTGATTGGAGATAAGGTCTAGGTTCTGAAGCCTGAAAACCGAGGTTGGGAAGAGATGACGAACTACAGCCATAGCGGGTCCTATGTGTCCAGGTTGGGGCCAGATGTCTGGGTGTCGTTTGGGATGTCTTGTCTCAGGCTGTGCCAGACAGGGCATTAGTATACAGTGTGGGCTGTATAATTGCTTTACAATCGAGTGGCATGCATTAGAAAATCATTTGGGGTTTCTTATTAGCAGCATAGGGCAAAGTTTTTCTTCTGGAGGGCAGGCAGAGTGCTGCATTGTGGCTTCGGAAATCCCAAACTGGAGGGCTTGTGGGCCAGGAGAGTGAGGACGGAAGTCTGAGAACACAAGCTCGGCTTAGTTTTCGGGGCAAGGACATGGCAGGCACACTCTGCAGAGCTGAATTGAGATCTCATGCGTCTGAAGTCAGGTCGAGGTTCAGACTTTGGCTCAGGTTTGAGTTTCTGTCCATTTGGCCCCTTCAGGAAGGGGGGGCATTAGGAGGCCATGGGGGTTTTCCCACTATTGGAGTTGTGAGATGCTCCAAACCGCAAGGATTCCTTCTGTGGGACAATTAAGATTTGTTGGATGGCTCCAGGACGTCTTATAAGGTATTTTTCCAGAACAGGGTTCTAAGTATGGATGCCTGGGCAGCCAGCCTCACATTCCAATTGTCTCCTAGCAACAAGAAACGTTTGATCTGCTGGCTTGGGGTAGCAACAGAGGGGGCTGAGTTAAAATGGACTTTCCTGAGGATGGACTTAATGTTGGTTTGAGTCCATGGAGACCTTGGTATGGGGCAGTGGCACCAGGGCCCTGAAGGATTCTCCTAACCAGAGGTTATGACAAAGCTCCAATGAGCAAGTTTTCCATGGGGAGACGAGATTTGTTCTTATTGGTGCCTCAGGAAACCACCATATGCTGGTATTGGAAACGAGGCCTCTGAGGAGAGATGCCTGGAAACCAAAGCAATGGATCTGTTTAGGGCCTAGGGGCCTGTCCGGTTCAATATTCTTCTCTGGGGACATCTGTTGTCTGAGTGGAGGTAGTTGCTCAGCTGGTTTGAGATCACCCCTGTTTGTCCTGGGCGGCCTACACTATTGGGATGGCCTCGGTGACTTTGGAGGTTTTTCCTCATTTGCAAGGTTGTGGCCAATGGAATGGGAAGAATTCCCTTGAAAGGGAACCACAGTCCTGAGGTGTGGCTCCAGGGACCCAAGTGTGGAGCGTGTGTGGTCCAGGGCTATTTGGACAAAAGTCTGAAAACACAAACTCCACTTAGGTTGGGGGATGTAGGTATGGCAGGCCCGATCTATAGACCGTGAGGAGTCCTCTTCGGGATATGAACAAAGGGCGAATGTGAGGTGCTTGCTCATGCTTTTTTTTTTTTTTTTTCTTCTGGAAATGTGTCACCGATTGCCATGGAATGTCGGGGTGTCCTCATGGGCCATCGATGAGGCTCCCTTTCTGGGAATTTGATCCGATCCTAAAAGTTTGGGGTCATTCTGTGGGAAGGGAGGAGGCCTTTCTGTTTTTTTTGTGTTTATTTTTATTTATTTATTTATTTTTTTTTTACTTCAGGTGGACCACCAAAAGAGGGATTCCAGAGTAGAGTCGTGGGTGGGGGCAACTGCACAACCAGACCTCTGGTTAACATTGGGACCTAAGAACATGGCAAGCCCCATATGTGGGCTCTTGGTCCAAACACTGAGAGGCCTTCCTTGAGGATAGGTCTCACACTGAGTTTCACAATGTGTTTTTGTGCCCAAGGAGCCCCTCAAGTCAGGGCGTGGGCTAATGTACCATGCTGGTTTCTCCTACACTGAACGTTGCACAGTATGGGAACCACAAGTTTTCTGGCAATGGGGAAGATGGAGTTCTAATTTCTGCAACACTTTCACTCCTGGACTGTGATTGGATTTAAGGTCTAGGTTCTGACCTGAAAACTGAGGTTGGGAAGAGATGAAGCCCTAAGGCCATGTTGTGTCTGATGTGCTCAGTGTTCGGCCAGCTGTTAAGTGTGGGTAGGGAGGTGCAGGCTCAGGCTGTGGCAGACAGGGAATTAGTGCCCAGGCTAGATTGTATCATTGGGGTGCAGTCGAGTTTTGTGCAGGATGGTACTCATTTGTGGTTACTGGGTAGCCCCAGAGGGCAACGTTTTTCTTCTGGAGGGAAGAAACAGTGCCACATAGTGGCTCCAGAATTGTCAAACTGGAAGGCTTGTGGGCCAGGATTGTGAAAAAAAAATTCTGAGAACACAAGCCAGACTTAGATTTCGGGGTGAGGGGACGGCAGGCACCCTCTGCAGAGATGATTCAAGATCCCGTACACCTGAAGACAGAGCTAGGATCAGACGTTTTCTTAGGTCGGAGTTTCTGTCCATGATGGCCCCTTCATGAAGGGGAGGGTGTCACAAGGACATGGAGGTTTTCCCACGATGGGAATTGTGAGATGCTCCAAACCGCAATGATTCCTTCTGTGGGACAGTCGAGACCTGTTGGATGGCTCCAGGACATCCCATAAGGACGTTATCCAGAGCAGGGTTCTAAGGATGGATGCCTGGGCAGCCTGCCTCCCATTCCAGGTGTCTCATAGAGCCAAGGCAAGTTCGATCTGCTGGATCTAGGGGAGCAACCGAGGCGGGTGTGTTGAAATGGGTGAGTTGAGGATGGGTCATAATGTGCATTTGTGTCCGTGTAGACCTTGGAATGGGGTGCTTGATCCGGGGCCTTGAGGGATGTTCATAACCGGAGGTTTTGATGGAGCTCTAAAGAGTATGTTTCCTATGTAGAGAAGAGAATTGTTTTGATGAGTGCCTAAGGAATCTCCCATATGCTGGTATAGGAAACCAGGCCTCTGAGGAGAGATGACTGAAATCAAAGCAATGGATCTGATTAGGGCCTCAGTGCCCGTCCAGTTCAATCTGATTCTATGGGGATATCTGTCTCTGGGTCTGAGTGGAGGTGGTTTCCTAACTTGTGAAAGATCATCCCTGTTTGTCCTGGGCAGCCAACACCATTCGGATGGCCTGGGGAAGTTTGGAGGATTCTCCTAATCTATAGGGTTGTGGCCAATGGAAATGACAGAATTCCCCTGGAGAGGGAAGCCACAGTCCTGAGGTGTGGCTCCAGGGGCCCCAGGTTGGATGGTGTGTGGGCCAGGACTGTGGGGACAGAAGTCTGAAAACACAAACTCAGCTTAGGTTTGGGGATGTATGTATGAAGGCTCGATCTACAGACCGTGAGAATTTTCCGGGGTATGAACAAAGGGCGAGTATGTGGCGCTTGCTCAGGCTTTTGTCTCTGGATTTTGTGTCAACGGTCTGCGTGGAATGTCGGGGTGTCCTCAAGGGCCATGGACAATTCTTTCTCTGGTGATTTGGCCTGATCCCAAGTGGTTGGGATCATTCTGTGGATGGGAAGAATCCTTTCTGTATTTTTTTTTTTTTTACCTCAGGTGTTCCACCAAAGAGGGATTCCAGAGTAGAGCCCTGAGTAGGGGTGACTAGACATCTCGAACTCTGGTTGAGATTGGGGGACTAGGGGCTTGGCAAGCCCCATATGTGGGCTGTTGTTCCAGTCACTAAGAGGCTTTACATGAGGATAGGGCTCACGCTGAGGGTCACAATGTGTGCTGGTGCAAATTGTGGCCCTCAGGGATAGGTGGGGCCTCATAGTCCATGCTGCTTTCTCCTACAATGAACATTGGACAACATGCCAACCACTAGGTTTCTTGCCAAGGCGAAGGAGAAGTTCTGATTCTTGCATCACGTTCACTCCTGAGCAGTGAGTGGAGATAAGGTCTAGGTTCTGAAGGTGAAAACTGAGGTTGGGTAGAGATGATGGCCTAAAGCCATTGTGGGTGTGATATGCTCTGTGTTACGGCCAGCTGTCTGGGTGTTGGACTGGAGGTCTGCCCTCAGGCTGTGTCAGAGAGGGCTTTAGTGCACAGGCTAGACTGTATAATTGGAGTATGGTCGAGTGGCATGCAGGTTGTTACTCATTTGGCGTTTCTGGTTAGCCCTATAGGGCAACATTTTTCTTCTGGAGGGCAGGCAGAGTGCTGCATTGTGTCTCCAGAATTGCCAAACTGGAGGGGTGTGGCCAGGATTGTGAGGAAGGAAGTCTGAAAACACAAGCTAGCACGAGTTTTGGGGCCAAGAGCATGGCAGGCCCACTCTGCAGAGGCTGAATCGAGATCTTCTGCAGGTGAGGTCAGGGCGATTATCAGATGTTGCCTCACGCTGGAGTTTGTGTCCATGACGGCCCCTTCCTGAAGGGGGTGGGGGCGTCATGAGTCCAGGGAGGTTTCCCTACGCTGGGAGTTGTGAGCTGCTCCAACCTTCAAATTTCCTTCTTCAGGACAGTCGAGTACTATTGGATGGTTCCAGGATGCCCCATACAGAAAGACTCGAGAGCAGGGCCCTAAGCATGGATGCCGAGAAACGCCAACTCACCTTCCCATTGCCTGGTCGAGACAAGGCACGCTCAATCTGTGGGCTCTTGGGTGGGCTACCCAGAAGGCTGAGTTTAAATGGACTCTCCTGAGGATGAGTCATAATGTGGGTTGGTGGCCATGGAGACCTTGGAATGTGGCAGTAGCTAAGAGACTCTGCAGGATTCTCCAACCCGAAGGGCTTGACACAACTCCAACAAGGAAGCTTCCCATGTGGAGATGAGAGGTCTTCTGTTTGGTGCCTCAGGAAAGCCCCGTATGCTGGTCTTCGAACCCAGGCCTCTGAGGAGTGATACCTGGACACCAAAGCAAGAGTTCATAATAGGGCCTAGGGGCCTGTCTGGTTCAATCTTCTGTCTCTGCGGATATCTGTCTGTGTGTCTGCATGGAGGTAGTAGTTGCTCAGCTTGTGTCATAATGCCCCTATTTGTCCAGTGCGAATTGCGGTAGTGGGATGTCCTTGGGGACCTTGAGGTTTCTACTATTTTGTCGAGTTGTGGCCAATGGAATGGGCAGTTCTTAGGAGAGAGCAGGCACTGTTCTGTGGTGTGGCTCCAGAGACCCCAGCCTGGAGGCTGTGTGGGCCATGGCTGTGCAGACAGACATCCAAAAACCCTAACTCAGCTCAGGTTTGGGGCCGAGGTTACGGCAGGCCTGATCTACAGTCCATGAGGGGAGCTCCTCTGGATATGAAAGAAGGGTGAGAGGGAGGCAGTCGCTCAGGCTTTTGTCTCTGGATGTTTTGTCCACAATGGCCGTTTAATGTAGGAGTTGCCTCATGGGTCGTAGAAGTCTCCCTCTCTGGTAGTTTGTCCAGCCCCCAAGAGTTTGGGGTCATTCTGTGGGAAGGGAAGTGTCCTGTTTTCTGCTTCATGTGTCCCCCCAGTAGAGGGATTCTAGAGCATAGCAGTGGGTACTGACAACTGGAATACTCGCCCTCTGGTTAAGCCTGGGGGCCTATGGATATGACAAGCCCCATATGCAGGATCTTGTTCCAGCCACTGTGAGGCGTTACTTTAATACGGGACTCACGCTGCAGGTCACAATGCATGTCTGTGCCCTAGGCGGCCCTCAAGCACTTGCGTGGCCTTTCGGACAATGCAGGTTTTCCCAAATTGAACGTTGGACAACATGCCAACCACAAGGTTTCTGGCCATGGGGAAGGAGGAATTCTAATTTCTGCATCACGTTCACCCCTGGGCAGTGATTGGAGATAAGGTCTAGGTTCTGAAGCCTGAAAACCGAGGTTGGGAAGAGATGACGAACTACAGCCATAGCGGGTCCTATGTGTCCAGGTTGGGGCCAGATGTCTGGGTGTCGTTTGGGATGTCTTGTCTCAGGCTGTGCCAGACAGGGCATTAGTATACAGGGTGGGCTGTATAATTGCTTTACAATCGAGTGGCATGCATTAGAAAATCATTTGGGGTTTCTTATTAGCAGCATAGGGCAAAGTTTTTCTTCTGGAGGGCAGGCAGAGTGCTGCATTGTGGCTTCGGAAATCCCAAACTGGAGGGCTTGTGGGCCAGGAGAGTGAGGACGGAAGTCTGAGAACACAAGCTCGGCTTAGTTTTCGGGGCAAGGACATGGCAGGCACACTCTGCAGAGCTGAATTGAGATCTCATGCGTCTGAAGTCAGGTCGAGGTTCAGACTTTGGCTCAGGTTTGAGTTTCTGTCCATTTGGCCCCTTCAGGAAGGGGGGGCATTAGGAGGCCATGGGGGTTTTCCCACTATTGGAGTTGTGAGATGCTCCAAACCGCAAGGATTCCTTCTGTGGGACAATTAAGATTTGTTGGATGGCTCCAGGACGTCTTATAAGGTATTTTTCCAGAACAGGGTTCTAAGTATGGATGCCTGGGCAGCCAGCCTCACATTCCAATTGTCTCCTAGCAACAAGAAACGTTTGATCTGCTGGCTTGGGGTAGCAACAGAGGGGGCTGAGTTGAAATGGACTTTCCTGAGGATGGACTTAATGTTGGTTTGAGTCCATGGAGACCTTGGTATGGGGCAGTGGCACCAGGGCCCTGAAGGATTCTCCTAACCAGAGGTTATGACAAAGCTCCAATGAGCAAGTTTTCCATGGGGAGATGAGATTTGTTCTTATTGGTGCCTCAGGAAACCACCATATGCTGGTATTGGAAACGAGGCCTCTGAGGAGAGATGCCTGGAAACCAAAGCAATGGATCTGATTAGGGCCTTGGGGCCTGTCCGGTTCAATATTCTTCTCTGGGGACATCTGTTGTCTGAGTGGAGGTAGTTGCTCAGCTGGTTTGAGATCACCCCTGTTTGTCCTGGGCGGCCTACACTATTGGGATGGCCTCGGTGACTTTGGAGGTTTTTCCTCATTTGCAAGGTTGTGGCCAATGGAATGGGAAGAATTCCCTTGAAAGGGAAGCACAGTCCTGAGGTGTGGCTCCAGGGACCCAAGTGTGGAGCGTGTGTGGTCCAGGGCTATTTGGACAAAAGTCTGAAAACACAAACTCCACTTAGGTTGGGGGATGTAGGTATGGCAGGCCCGATCTATAGACCGTGAGGAGTCCTCTTCGGGATATGAACAAAGGGCGAATGTGAGGTGCTTGCTCATGCTTTTTTTTTTTTTTTTCTTCTGGAAATGTGTCACCGATTGCCATGGAATGTCGGGGTGTCCTCATGGGCCATCGATGAGGCTCCCTTTCTGGGGATTTGACCCGATCCTAGAAGTTTGGGGTCATTCTGTGGGAAGGGAGGAGGCCTTTCTGTTTTTTTTTTTTGTTTATTTTATTTATTTATTTATTTTTTTTTTACCTCAGGTGGACCACCAAAAGAGGGATTCCAGAGTAGAGTCGTGGGAGGAGGGAACTGCACAACCAGACCTCTGGTTAACATTGGGACCTAAGAACATGGCAAGCCCCATATGTGGGCTCTTGGTCCAGACACTGAGAGGCCTTCCTTGAGGATAGGTCTCACACTGAGTTTCACAATGTGTTTTTGTGACCAAGGAGCCCCTCAAGTCAGGGCGTGGGCTAATGTACCATGCTGGTTTCTCCTACAATGAACGTTGCACAGTATGGGAACCACAAGTTTTCTGGCAATGGGGAAGATGGAGTTCAAATTTCTGCAACACTTTCACTCCTGGACTGTGATTGGATTTAAGGTCTAGGTTCTGACCTGAAAACTGAGGTTGGAAAGAGATGAAGCCATAAGGCCATGGTGTGTCTGATGTGCTCAGTGTTCGGCCAGCTGTTAAGTGTGGGTTGGGAGGTGCAGGCTCAGGCTGTGGCAGACAGGGAATTAGTGCCCAGGCTAGACTGTATCATTGGGGTGCAGTCGAGTTTTGTGCAGGATGGTACTCATTTGTGGTTACTGGGTAGCCCCAGAGGGCAACGTTTTTCTTCTGGAGGGAAGAAACAGTGCCACATAGTGGCTCCAGAATTGTCAAACTGGAAGGCTTGTGGGCCAGGATTGTGAAAAAAAAATTCTGAGAACACAAGCCAGACTTAGATTTCGGGGTGAGGGGACGGCAGGCACCCTCTGCAGAGATGATTCAAGATCCCGTACACCTGAAGACAGAGCTAGGATCAGACGTTTTCTTAGGTCGGAGTTTCTGTCCATGATGGCCCCTTCATGAAGGGGAGGGTGTCACAAGGACATGGAGGTTTTCCCACGATGGGAATTGTGAGATGCTCCAAACCACAATGATTCCTTCTGTGGGACAGTCGAGACCTGTTGGATGGCTCCAGGACATCCCATAAGGACGTTATCCAGAGCAGGGTTCTAAGGATGGAAGCCTGGGCAGCCTGCCTCCCATTCCAGGTGTCTCATAGAGCCAAGGCAAGTTCGATCTGCTGGATCTAGGGGAGCAACCGAGGCGGGTGTGTTGAAATGGGTGAGTTGAGGATGGGTCATAATGTGCATTTGTGTCCGTGTAGACCTTGGAATGGGGTGCTTGATCCGGGGCCTTGAGGGATGTTCATAACCGGAGGTTTTGATGGAGCTCTAAAGAGTATGTTTCCTATGTAGAGAAGAGAATTGTTTTGATGAGTGCCTAAGGAATCTCCCATATGCTGGTATTGGAAACCAGGCCTCTGAGGAGAGATGACTGGAATCAAAAGCAATGGATCTGATTAGGGCCTCAGTGCCCGTCCAGTTCAATCTTATTCTATGGGGATATCTGTCTCTGGGTCTGAGTGGAGGTGGTTTCCTAACTTGTGAAAGATCATCCCTGTTTGTCCTGGGCAGCCAACACAATTCGGATGGCCTGGGGGAGTTTGGAGGATTCTCCTAATCTATAGGGTTGTGGCCAATGGAAATGGCAGAATTCCCCTGGAGAGGGAAGCCACAGTCCTGAGGTGTGGCTCCAGGGGCCCCAGGTTGGATGGTGTGTGGGCCAGGACTGTGGGGACAGAAGTCTGAAAACACAAACTCAGCTTAGGTTTGGGGATGTATGTATGAAGGCTCGATCTACAGACCATGAGAATTTTCCGGGCTATGAACAAAGGGCGAGTATGTGGCGCTTGCTCAGGCTTTTGTCTCTGGATTTTGTGTCAACGGTCTGCGTGGAATGTCGGGGTGTCCTCAAGGGCCATGGACAATTCTTTCTCTGGTGATTTGGCCTGATCCCAAGTGGTTGGGATCATTCTGTGGATGGGAAGAATCCTTTCTGTATTTTTTTTTTTTTTTTACCTCAGGGGTTCCACCAAAGAGGGATTCCAGAGTAGAGCCCTGAGTAGGGGTGACTAGACATCTCGAACTCTGGTTGAGATTGGGGGACTAGGGGCTTGGCAAGCCCCATATGTGGGCTGTTGTTCCATCACTAAGAGGCTTTACATGAGGATAGGGCTCACGCTGAGGGTCACAATGTGTGCTGGTGCAAATTGTGGCCCTCAGGGATAGGTGGGGCCTCATAGTCCATGCTGCTTTCTCCTACAATGAACATTGGACAACATGCCAACCACTAGGTTTCTTGCCAAGGCGAAGGAGAAGTTCTGATTCTTGCATCACGTTCACTCCTGAGCAGTGAGTGGAGATAAGGTCTAGGTTCTGAAGGTGAAAACTGAGGTTGGGTAGAGATGATGGCCTAAAGCCATTGTGGGTGTGATATGCTCTGTGTTACGGCCAGCTGTCTGGGTGTTGGACTGGAGGTCTGCCCTCAGGCTGTGTCAGAGAGGGCTTTAGTGCACAGGCTAGACTGTATAATTGGGGTATGGTCGAGTGGCATGCAGGTTGTTACTCATTTGGCGTTTCTGGTTAGCCCTATAGGGCAACATTTTTCTTCTGGAGGGCAGGCAGAGTGCTGCATTGTGTCTCCAGAATTGCCAAACTGGAGGGGTGTGGCCAGGATTGTGAGGAAGGAAGTCTGAAAACACAAGCTAGCACGAGTTTTGGGGCCAAGAGCATGGCAGGCCCACTCTGCAGAGGCTGAATCGAGATCTCCTGCAGGTGAGGTCAGGGCGATTATCAGATGTTGCCTCAAGCTGGAGTTTGTGTCCATGACGGCCCCTTCCTGAAGGGGGTGGGGGCGTCATGAGTCCAGGGAGGTTTCCCTACGCTGGGAGTTGTGAGCTGCTCCAACCTTCAAAGTTTCCTTCTTCAGGACAGTCGAGTACTATTGGATGGTTCCAGGATGCCCTATACAGAAAGACTCGAGAGCAGGGCCCTAACCATGGATGCCGAGAAACGCCAACTCACCTTCCCATTGCCTGGTCGAGACAAGGCACGCTCAATCTGCGGGCTCTTGGGTGAGCTACCCAGAAGGCTGAGTTTAAATGGACTCTCCTGAGGATGAGTCATAATGTGGGTTGGTGGCCATGGAGACCTTGGAATGTGGCAGTAGCTAAGGGACTCTGCAGGATTCTCCAACCCGAAGGGCTTGACACAACTCCAACAAGGAAGCTTCCCATGTGGAGATGAGAGGTCTTCTGTCTGGTGCCTCAGGAAAGCCCCGTATGCTGGTCTTCGAACCCAGGCCTCTGAGGAGTGATACCTGGACACCAAAGCAAGAGTTCATAATAGGGCCTAGGGGCCTGTCTGGTTCAAACTTCTGTCTCTGCGGATATCTGTCTGTGTGTCTGCATGGAGGTAGTAGTTGCTCAGCTTGTGTCATAATGCCCCTATTTGTCCAGTGCGAATTGCGGTAGTGGGATGTCCTTGGGGACCTTGAGGTTTCTACTATTTTGTCGAGTTGTGGCCAATGGAATGGGCAGTTCTTAGGAGAGAGCAGGCACTGTTCTGTGGTGTGGCTCCAGAGACCCCAGCCTGGAGGCTGTGTGGGCCATGGCTGTGCAGACAGACATCCAAAAACCCTAACTCAGCTCAGGTTTGGGGCCGAGGTTACGGCAGGCCTGATCTACAGTCCATGAGGGGAGCTCCTCTGGATATGAAAGAAGGGTGAGAGGGAGGCAGTCGCTCAGGCTTTTGTCTCTGGATGTTTTGTCCACAATGGCCGTTTAATGTAGGAGTTGCCTCATGGGTCGTAGAAGTCTCCCTCTCTGGTAGTTTGTCCAGCCCCCAAGAGTTTGGGGTCATTCTGTGGGAAGGGAAGTGTCCTGTTTTCTGCTTCATGTGTCCCCCCAGTAGAGGGATTCTAGAGCATAGCAGTGGGTACTGACAACTGGAATACTCGCCCTCTGGTTAAGCCTGGGGGCCTATGGATATGACAAGCCCCATATGCAGGATCTTGTTCCAGCCACTGTGAGGCGTTACTTTAATACGGGACTCACGCTGCAGGTCACAATGCATGTCTGTGCCCTAGGCGGCCCTCAAGCACTTGCGTGGCCTTTCGGACAATGCAGGTTTTCCCACATTGAACGTTGGACAACATGCCAACCCCAAGGTTTCTGGCCATGGGGAAGGAGGAATTCTAATTTCTGCATCACGTTCACCCCTGGGCAGTGATTGGAGATAAGGTCTAGGTTCTGAAGCCTGAAAACCGAGGTTGGGAAGAGATGACGAACTACAGCCATAGCGGGTCCTATGTGTCCAGGTTGGGGCCAGATGTCTGGGTGTCGTTTGGGATGTCTTGTCTCAGGCTCTGCCAGACAGGGCATTAGTATACAGGGTGGGCTGTATAATTGCTTTACAATCGAGTGGCATGCATTAGAAAATCATTTGGGGTTTCTTATTAGCAGCATAGGGCAAAGTTTTTCTTCTGGAGGGCAGGCAGAGTGCTGCATTGTGGCTTCGGAAATCCCAAACTGGAGGGCTTGTGGGCCAGGAGAGTGAGGACGGAAGTCTGAGAACACAAGCTCGGCTTAGTTTTCGGGGCAAGGACATGGCAGGCACACTCTGCAGAGCTGAATTGAGATCTCATGCGTCTGAAGTCAGGTCGAGGTTCAGACTTTGGCTCAGGTTTGAGTTTCTGTCCATTTGGCCCCTTCAGGAAGGGGGGGCATAAGGAGGCCATGGGGGTTTTCCCACTATTGGAGTTGTGAGATGCTCCAAACCGCAAGGATTCCTTCTGTGGGACAATTAAGATTTGTTGGATGGCTCCAGGACGTCTTATAAGGTATTTTTCCAGAACAGGGTTCTAAGTATGGATGCCTGGGCAGCCAGCCTCACATTCCAATTGTCTCCTAGCAACAAGAAACGTTTGATCTGCTGGCTTGGGGTAGCAACAGAGGGGGCTGAGTTGAAATGGACTTTCCTGAGGATGGACTTAATGTTGGTTTGACTCCATGGAGACCTTGGTATGGGGCAGTGGCACCAGGGCCCTGAAGGATTCTCCTAACCAGAGGTTATGACAAAGCTCCAATGAGCAAGTTTTCCATGGGGAGACGAGATTTGTTCTTATTGGTGCCTCAGGAAACCACCATATGCTGGTATTGGAAACGAGGCCTCTGAGGAGAGATGCCTGGAAACCAAAGCAATGGATCTGATTAGGGCCTAGGGGCCTGTCCGGTTCAATATTCTTCTCTGGGGACATCTGTTGTCTGAGTGGAGGTAGTTGCTCAGCTGGTTTGAGATCACCCCTGTTTGTCCTGGGCGGCCTACACTATTGGGATGGCCTCGGTGACTTTGGAGGTTTTTCCTCATTTGCAAGGTTGTGGCCAATGGAATGGGAAGAATTCCCTTGAAAGGGAAGCACAGTCCTGAGGTGTGGCTCCAGGGACCCAAGTGTGGAGCGTGTGTGGTCCAGGGCTATTTGGACAAAAGTCTGAAAACACAAACTCCACTTAGGTTGGGGGATGTAGGTATGGCAGGCCCATCTATAGACCGTGAGGAGTCCTCTTCGGGATATGAACAAAGGGCGAATGTGAGGTGCTTGCTCATGCTTTTTTTTTTTTTTTCTTCTGGAAATGTGTCACCGATTGCCATGGAATGTCGGGGTGTCCTCATGGGCCATCGATGAGGCTCCCTTTCTGGGGATTTGACCCGATCCTAAAAGTTTGGGGTCATTCTGTGGGAAGGGAGGAGGCCTTTCTGGTTTTTTTTTGTTTATTTTTTGTTTTTTTTTTTTTTTTTTTTTACCTCAGGTGGACCACCAAAAGAGGGATTCCAGAGTAGAGTCGTGGGTGGGGGCAACTGCACAACCAGACCTCTGGTTAACATTGGGACCTAAGAACATGGCAAGCCCCATATGTGGGCTCTTGGTCCAGACACTGAGAGGCCTTCCTTGAGGATAGGTCTCACACTGAGTTTCACAATGTGTTTTTGTGCCCAAGGAGCCCCTCAAGGCAGGGCGTGGGCTAATGTACCATGCTGGTTTCTCCTACACTGAACGTTGCACAGTATGGGAACCAAAAGTTTTCTGGCCATGGGGAAGATGGAGTTCTAATTTCTGCAACACTTTCACTCCTGGACTGTGATTGGATTTAAGGTCTAGGTTCTGACCTGAAAACTGAGGTTGGGAAGAGATGAAGCCCTAAGGCCATGGTGTGTCTGATGTGCTCAGTGTTCAGCCAGCTGTTGAGTGTGGGTTGGGAGGTGCAGGCTCAGGCTGTGGCAGACAGGGAATTAGTGCCCAGGCTAGACTGTATCATTGGGGTGCAGTCGAGTTTTGTGCAGGATGGTACTCATTTGTGGTTACTGGGTAGCCCCAGAGGGCAACGTTTTTCTTCTGGAGGGAAGAAACAGTGCCACATAGTGGCTCCAGAATTGTCAAACTGGAAGGCTTGTGGGCCAGTATTGTGAAAAAAAAATTCTGAGAACACAAGCCAGACTTAGATTTCGGGGTGAGGGGACGGCAGGCACCCTCTGCAGAGATGATTCAAGATCCAGTACACCTGAAGACAGAGCTAGGATCAGACGTTTTCTTAGGTCGGAGTTTCTGTCCATGATGGCCCCTTCATGAAGGGGAGGGTGTCACAAGGACATGGAGGTTTTCCCACGATGGGAATTGTGAGATGCTCCAAACCACAATGATTCCTTCTGTGGGACAGTCGAGACCTGTTGGATGGCTCCAGGACATCCCATAAGGACGTTATCCAGAGCAGGGTTCTAAGTATGGATGCCTGGGCAGCCTGCCTCCCATTCCAGGTGTCTCATAGAGCCAAGGCAAGTTCGATCTGCTGGATCTAGGGGAGCAACCGAGGCGGGTGTGTTGAAATGGGTGAGTTGAGGATGGGTCATAATGTGCATTTGTGTCCGTGTAGACCTTGGAATGGGGTGCTTGATCCGGGGCCTTGAGGGATGTTCATAACCGGAGGTTTTGATGGAGCTCTAAAGAGTATGTTTCCTATGTAGAGAAGAGAATTGTTTTGATGAGTGCCTAAGTAATCTCCCATATGCTGGTATTGGAAACCAGGCCTCTGAGGAGAGATGACTGAAATCAAAAGCAATGGATCTGATTAGGGCCTCAGTGCCCGTCCAGTTCAATCTTATTCTATGGGGATATCTGTCTCTGGGTCTGAGTGGAGGTGGTTTCCTAACTTGTGAAAGATCATCCCTGTTTGTCCTGGGCAGCCAACACCATTCGGATGGCCTGGGGGAGTTTGGAGGATTCTCCTAATCTATAGGGTTGTGGCCAATGGAAATGGCAGAATTCCCCTGGAGAGGGAAGCCACAGTCCTGAGGTGTGGCTCCAGGGGCCCCAGGTTGGATGGTGTGTGGGCCAGGACTGTGGGGACAGAAGTCTGAAAACACAAACTCAGCTTAGGTTTGGGGATGTATGTATGAAGGCTCGATCTACAGACCGTGAGAATTTTCCGGGCTATGAACAAAGGGCGAGTATGTGGCGCTTGCTCAGGCTTTTGTCTCTGGATTTTGTGTCAATGGTGGCCGTGGAATGTCGGGGTGTCCTCAAGGGCCATGGACAATTCTTTCTCTGGTGATTTGGCCTGATCCCAAGTGGTTGGGATCATTCTGTGGATGGGAAGAATCCTTTCTGTATTTTTTTTTTTTTTTACCTCAGGTGTTCCACCAAAGAGGGATTCCAGAGTAGAGCCCTGAGTAGGGGTGACTAGACATCTCGAACTCTGGTTGAGATTGGGGGACTAGGGGCTTGGCAAGCCCCATATGTGGGCTGTTGTTCCAGTCACTAAGAGGCTTTACATGAGGATAGGGCTCACGCTGAGGGTCACAATGTGTGCTGGTGCAAATTGTGGCCCTCAGGGATAGGTGGGGCCTCATAGTCCATGCTGCTTTCTCCTACAATGAACATTGGACAACATGCCCACCACTAGGTTTCTTGCCAAGGCGAAGGAGAAGTTCTGATTCTTGCATCACGTTCACTCCTGAGCAGTGAGTGGAGATAAGGTCTAGGTTCTGAAGGTGAAAACTGAGGTTGGGTAGAGATGATGGCCTAAAGCCATTGTGGGTGTGATATGCTCTGTGTTACGGCCAGCTGTCTGGGTGTTGGACTGGAGGTCTGCCCTCAGGCTGTGTCAGACAGGGCTTTAGTGCACAGGCTAGACTGTATAATTGGGGTATGGTCGAGTGGCATGCAGGTTGTTACTCATTTGGCGTTTCTGGTTAGCCCTATAGGGCAACATTTTTCTTCTGGAGGGCAGGCAGAGTGCTGCATTGTGTCTCCAGAATTGCCAAACTGGAGGGGTGTGGCCAGGATTGTGAGGAAGGAAGTCTGAAAACACAAGCTAGCACGAGTTTTGGGGCCAAGAGCATGGCAGGCCCACTCTGCAGAGGCTGAATCGAGATCTCCTGCAGGTGAGGTCAGGGCGATTATCAGATGTTGCCTCAAGCTGGAGTTTGTGTCCATGACGGGCCCTTCCTGAAGGGGGTGGGGGCGTCATGAGTCCAGGGAGGTTTCCCTACGCTGGGAGTTGTGAGCTGCTCCAACCTTCAAAGTTTCCTTCTTCAGGACAGTCGAGTACTATTGGATGGTTCCAGGATGCCCCATACAGAAAGACTCGAGAGCAGGGCCCTAAGCATGGATGCCGAGAAACGCCAACTCACCTTCCCATTGCCTGGTCGAGACAAGGCACGCTCAATCTGCGGGCTCTTGGGTGAGCTACCCAGAAGGCTGAGTTTAAATGGACTCTCCTGAGGATGAGTCATAATGTGGGTTGGTGGCCATGGAGACCTTGGAATGTGGCAGTAGCTAAGGGACTCTGCAGGATTCTCCAACCCGAAGGGCTTGACACAACTCCAACAAGGAAGCTTCCCATGTGGAGATGAGAGGTCTTCTGTCTGGTGCCTCAGGAAAGCCCCGTATGCTGGTCTTCGAACCCAGGCCTCTGAGGAGTGATACCTGGACACCAAAGCAAGAGTTCATAATAGGGCCTAGGGGCCTGTCTGGTTCAATCTTCTGTCTCTGCGGATATCTGTCTGTGTGTCTGCATGGAGGTAGTAGTTGCTCAGCTTGTGTCATAATGCCCCTCTTTGTCCAGTGCGAATTGCGGTAGTGGGATGTCCTTGGGGACCTTGAGGTTTCTACTATTTTGTCGAGTTGTGGCCAATGGAATGGGCAGTTCTTAGGAGAGAGCAGGCACTGTTCTGTGGTGTGGCTCCAGAGACCCCAGCCTGGAGGCTGTGTGGGCCATGGCTGTGCAAACAGACATCCAAAAACCCTAACTCAGCTCAGGTTTGGGGCCGAGGTTACGGCAGGCCTGATCTACAGTCCATGAGGGGAGCTCCTCTGGATATGAAAGAAGGGTGAGAGGGAGGCAGTCGCTCAGGCTTTTGTCTCTGGATGTTTTGTCCACAATGGCCGTTTAATGTAGGAGTTGCCTCATGGGTCGTAGAAGTCTCCCTCTCTGGTAGTTTGTCCAGCCCCCAAGAGTTTGGGGTCATTCTGTGGGAAGGGAAGTGTCCTGTTTTCTGCTTCATGTGTCCCCCCAGTAGAGGGATTCTAGAGCATAGCAGTGGGTACTGACAACTGGAATACTCACCCTCTGGTTAAGCCTGGGGGCCTATGGATATGACAAGCCCCATATGCAGGATCTTCTTCCAGCCACTGTGAGGCGTTACTTTAATACGGGACTCACGCTGCAGGTCACAATGCATGTCTGTGCCCTAGGCGGCCCTCAAGCACTTGCGTGGACTTTCGGACAATGCAGGTTTTCCCACATTGAACGTTGGACAACATGCCAACCACAAGGTTTCTGGCCATGGGGAAGGAGGAATTCTAATTTCTGCATCACGTTCACCCCTGGGCAGTGATTGGAGATAAGGTCTAGGTTCTGAAGCCTGAAAACCGAGGTTGGGAAGAGATGACGAACTACAGCCATAGCGGGTCCTATGTGTCCAGGTTGGGGCCAGATGTCTGGGTTTCGTTTGGGATGTCTTGTCTCAGGCTGTGCCAGACAGGGCATTCGTATACAGGGTGGGCTGTATAATTGCTTTACAATCGAGTGGCATGCATTAGAAAATCATTTGGGGTTTCTTATTAGCAGCATAGGGCAAAGTTTTTCTTCTGGAGGGCAGGCAGAGTGCTGCATTGTGGCTTCGGAAATCCCAAACTGGAGGGCTTGTGGGCCAGGAGAGTGAGGACGGAAGTCTGAGAACACAAGCTCGGCTTAGTTTTCGGGGCAAGGACATGGCAGGCACACTCTGCAGAGCTGAATTGAGATCTCATGCGTCTGAAGTCAGGTCGAGGTTCAGACTTTGGCTCAGGTTTGAGTTTCTGTCCATTTGGCCCCTTCAGGAAGGGGGGGCATTAGGAGGCCATGGGGGTTTTCCCACTATTGGAGTTGTGAGATGCTCCAAACCGCAAGGATTCCTTCTGTGGGACAATTAAGATTTGTTGGATGGCTCCAGGACGTCTTATAAGGTATTTTTCCAGAACAGGGTTCTAAGTATGGATGCCTGGGCAGCCAGCCTCACATTCCAATTGTCTCCTAGCAACAAGAAACGTTTGATCTGCTGGCTTGGGGTAGCAACAGAGGGGGCTGAGTTGAAATGGACTTTCCTGAGGATGGACTTAATGTTGGTTTGACTCCATGGAGACCTTGGTATGGGGCAGTGGCACCAGGGCCCTGAAGGATTCTCCTAACCAGAGGTTATGACAAAGCTCCAATGAGCAAGTTTTCCATGGGGAGACGAGATTTGTTCTTATTGGTGCCTCAGGAAACCACCATATGCTGGTATTGGAAACGAGGCCTCTGAGGAGAGATGCCTGGAAACCAAAGCAATGGATCTGATTAGGGCCTAGGGGCCTGTCCGGTTCAATATTCTTCTCTGGGGACATCTGTTGTCTGAGTGGAGGTAGTTGCTCAGCTGGTTTGAGATCACCCCTGTTTGTCCTGGGCGGCCTACACTATTGGGATGGCCTCGGTGACTTTGGAGGTTTTTCCTCATTTGCAAGGTTGTGGCCAATGGAATGGGAAGAATTCCCTTGAAAGGGAAGCACAGTCCTGAGGTGTGGCTCCAGGGACCCAAGTGTGGAGCGTGTGTGGTCCAGGGCTATTTGGACAAAAGTCTGAAAACACGAACTCCACTTAGGTTGGGGGATGTAGGTATGGGAGGCCCGATCTATAGACCGTGAGGAGTCCTCTTCGGGATATGAACAAAGGGCGAATGTGAGGTGCTTGCTCATGCTTTTTTTTTTTTTTTCTTCTGGAAATGTGTCACAGATTGCCATGGAATGTCGGGGTGTCCTCATGGGCCATTGATGAGGCTCTCTTTCTGGGGATTTGACCCGATCCTAAAAGTTTGGGGTCATTCTGTGGGAAGGGAGGAGGCCTTTCTGTTTTTTTTTTGTTTATTTTTTGTTTTTGTTTTTGTTTTTTTTTTTACCTCAGGTGGACCACCAAAAGAGGGATTCCAGAGTAGAGTCGTGGGTGGGGGCAACTGCACATCCAGACCTCTGGTTAACATTGGGACCTAAGAACATGGCAAGTCCCATATGTGGGCTCTTGGTCCAGACACTGAGAGGCCTTCCTTGAGGATAGGTCTCACACTGAGTTTCACAATGTGTTTTTGTGCCGAAGGAGCCCCTCAAGTCAGGGCGTGGGCTAATGTACCATGCTGGTTTCTCCTACACTGAACGTTGCACAGTATGGGAACCACAAGTTTTCTGGCCATGGGGAAGATGGAGTTCTAATTTCTGCAACACTTTCACTCCTGGACTGTGATTGGATTTAAGGTCTAGGTTCTGACCTGAAAACTGAGGTTGGGAAGAGATGAAGCCCTAAGGCCATGGTGTGTCTGATGTGCTCAGTGTTCGGCCAGCTGTTGAGTGTGGGTTGGGAGGTGCTGGCTCAGGCTGTGGCAGACAGGGAATTAGTGCCCAGGCTAGACTGTATCATTGGGGTGCAGTCGAGTTTTGTGCAGGATGGTACTCATTTGTGGTTACTGGGTAGCCCCAGAGGGCAACGTTTTTCTTCTGGAGGGAAGAAACAGTGCCACATAGTGGCTCCAGAATTGTCAAACTGGAAGGCTTGTGGGCCAGGATTGTGAAAAAAAAATTCTGAGAACACAAGCCAGACTTAGATTTCGGGGTGAGGGGACGGCAGGCACCCTCTGCAGAGATGATTCAAGATCCCGTACACCTGAAGACAGAGCTAGGATCAGACGTTTTCTTAGGTCGGAGTTTCTGTCCATGATGGCCCCTTCATGAAGGGGAGGGTGTCACAAGGACATGGAGGTTTTCCCACGATGGGAATTGTGAGATGCTCCAAACCACAATGATTCCTTCTGTGGGACAGTCGAGACCTGTTGGATGGCTCCAGGACATCCCATAAGGACGTTATCCAGAACAGGGTTCTAAGGATGGATGCCGGGGCAGCCTGCCTCCCATTCCAGGTGTCTCATAGAGCCAAGGCAAGTTCGATCTGCTGGATCTAGGGGAGCAACCGAGGCGGGTGTGTTGAAATGGGTGAGTTGAGGATGGGTCATAATGTGCATTTGTGTCCGTGTAGACCTTGGAATGGGGTGCTTGATCCGGGGCCTTGAGGGATGTTCATAACCGGAGGTTTTGATGGAGCTCTAAAGAGTATGTTTCCTATGTAGAGAAGAGAATTGTTTTGATGAGTGCCTAAGGAATCTCCCATATGCTGGTATTGGAAACCAGGCCTCTGAGGAGAGATGACTGAAATCAAAAGCAATGGATCTGATTAGGGCCTCAGTGCCCGTCCAGTTCAATCTTATTCTATGGGGATATCTGTCTCTGGGTCTGAGTGGAGGTGGTTTCCTAACTTGTGAAAGATCATCCCTGTTTGTCCTGGGCAGCCAACACAATTCGGATGGCCTGGGGGAGTTTGGAGGATTCTCCTAATCTATAGGGTTGTGGCCAATGGAAATGGCAGAATTCCCCTGGAGAGGGAAGCCACAGTCCTGAGGTGTGGCTCCAGGGGCCCCAGGTTGGATGGTGTGTGGGCCAGGACTGTGGGGACAGAAGTCTGAAAACACAAACTCAGCTTAGGTTTGGGGATGTATGTATGAAGGCTCGATCTACAGACCGTGAGAATTTTCCGGGCTATGAACAAAGGGCGAGTATGTGGCGCTTGCTCAGGCTTTTGTCTCTGGATTTTGTGTCAACGGTCTGCGTGGAATGTCGGGGTGTCCTCAAGGGCCATGGACAATTCTTTCTCTGGTGATTTGGCCTGATCCCAAGTGGTTGGGATCATTCTGTGGATGGGAAGAATCCTTTCTGTATTTTTTTTTTTTTACCTCAGGTGTTCCACCAAAGAGGGATTCCAGAGTAGAGCCCTGAGTAGGGGTGACTAGACATCTCGAACTCTGGTTGAGATTGGGGGACTAGGGGCTTGGCAAGCCCCATATGTGGGCTGTTGTTCCAGTCACTAAGAGGCTTTACATGAGGATAGGGCTCACGCTGAGGGTCACAATGTGTGCTGGTGCAAATTGTGGCCCTCAGGGATAGGTGGGGCCTCATAGTCCATGCTGCTTTCTCCTACAATGAACATTGGACAACATGCCAACCACTAGGTTTCTTGCCAAGGCGAAGGAGAAGTTCTGATTCTTGCATCACGTTCACTCCTGAGCAGTGAGTGGAGATAAGGTCTAGGTTCTGAAGGTGAAAACTGAGGTTGGGTAGAGATGATGGCCTAAAGCCATTGTGGGTGTGATATGCTCTGTGTTACGGCCAGCTGTCTGGGTGTTGGACTGGAGGTCTGCCCTCAGGCTGTGTCAGAGAGGGCTTTAGTGCACAGGCTAGACTGTATAATTGGGGTATGGTCGAGTGGCATGCAGGTTGTTACTCATTTGGCGTTTCTGGTTAGCCCTATAGGGCAACATTTTTCTTCTGGAGGGCAGGCAGAGTGCTGCATTGTGTCTCTAGAATTGCCAAACTGGAGGGGTGTGGCCAGGATTGTGAGGAAGGAAGTCTGAAAACACAAGTTAGCACGAGTTTTGGGGCCAAGAGCATGGCAGGCCCACTCTGCAGAGGCTGAATCGAGATCTCCTGCAGGTGAGGTCAGGGCGATTATCAGATGTTGCCTCAAGCTGGAGTTTGTGTCCATGACGGCCCCTTCCTGAAGGGGGTGGGGGCGTCATGAGTCCAGGGAGGTTTCCCTACGCTGGGAGTTGTGAGCTGCTCCAACCTTCAAAGTTTCCTTCTTCAGGACAGTCGAGTACTATTGGATGGTTCCAGGATGCCCCATACAGAAAGACTCGAGAGCAGGGCCCTAAGCATGGATGCCGAGAAACGCCAACTCACCTTCCCATTGCCTGGTCGAGACAAGGCACGCTCAATCTGCGGGCTCTTGGGTGAGCTACCCAGAAGGCTGAGTTTAAATGGACTCTCCTGAGGATGAGTCATAATGTGGGTTGGTGGCCATGGAGACCTTGGAATGTGGCAGTAGCTAAGGGACTCTGCAGGATTCTCCAACCCGAAGGGCTTGACACAACTCCAACAAGGAAGCTTCCCATGTGGAGATGAGAGGTCTTCTGTCTGGTGCCTCAGGAAAGCCCCGTATGCTGGTCTTCGAACCCAGGCCTCTGAGGAGTGATACCTGGACACCAAAGCAAGAGTTCATAATAGGGCCCAGGGGCCTGTCTGGTTCAATCTTCTGTCTCTGCGGATATCTGTCTGTGTGTCTGCATGGAGGTAGTAGTTGCTCAGCTTGTGTCATAATGCCCCTATTTGTCCAGTGCGAATTGCGGTAGTGGGATGTCCTTGGGGACCTTGAGGTTTCTACTATTTTGTCGAGTTGTGGCCAATGGAATGGGCAGTTCTTAGGAGAGAGCAGGCACTGTTCTGTGGTGTGGCTCCAGAGACCCCAGCCTGGAGGCTGTGTGGGCCATGGCTGTGCAGACAGACATCCAAAAACCCTAACTCAGCTCAGGTTTGGGGCCGAGGTTACGGCAGGCCTGATCTACAGTCCATGAGGGGAGCTCCTCTGGATATGAAAGAAGGGTGAGAGGGAGGCAGTCGCTCAGGCTTTTGTCTCTGGATGTTTTGTCCACAATGGCCGTTTAATGTAGGAGTTGCCTCATGGGTCGTAGAAGTCTCCCTCTCTGGTAGTTTGTCCAGCCCCCAAGAGTTTGGGGTCATTCTGTGGGAAGGGAAGTGTCCTGTTTTCTGCTTCATGTGTCCCCCCAGTAGAGGGATTCTAGAGCATAGCAGTGGGTACTGACAACTGGAATACTCGCCCTCTGGTTAAGCCTGGGGGCCTATGGATATGACAAGCCCCATATGCAGGATCTTGTTCCAGCCACTGTGAGGCGTTACTTTAATACGGGACTCACGCTGCAGGTCACAATGCATGTCTGTGCCCTAGGCGGCCCTCAAGCACTTGCGTGGCCTTTCGGACAATGCAGGTTTTCCCAAATTGAACGTTGGACAACATGCCAACCACAATGTTTCTGGCCATGGGGAAGGAGGAATTCTAATTTCTGCATCACGTTCACCCCTGGGCAGTGATTGGAGATAAGGTCTAGGTTCTGAAGCCTGAAAACCGAGGTTGGGAAGAGATGACGAACTACAGCCATAGCGGGTCCTATGTGTCCAGGTTGGGGCCAGATGTCTGGGTGTCGTTTGGGATGTCTTGTCTCAGGCTGTGCCAGACAGGGCATTCGTATACAGGGTGGGCTGTATAATTGCTTTACAATCGAGTGGCATGCATTAGAAAATCATTTGGGGTTTCTTATTAGCAGCATAGGGCAAAGTTTTTCTTCTGGAGGGCAGGCAGAGTGCTGCATTGTGGCTTCGGAAATCCCAAACTGGAGGGCTTGTGGGCCAGGAGAGTGAGGACGGAAGTCTGAGAACACAAGCTCGGCTTAGTTTTCGGGGCAAGGACATGGCAGGCACACTCTGCAGAGCTGAATTGAGATCTCATGCGTCTGAAGTCAGGTCGAGGTTCAGACTTTGGCTCAGGTTTGAGTTTCTGTCCATTTGGCCCCTTCAGGAAGGGGGGGCATTAGGAGGCCATGGGGGTTTTCCCACTATTGGAGTTGTGAGATGCTCCAAACCGCAAGGATTCCTTCTGTGGGACAATTAAGATTTGTTGGATGGCTCCAGGACGTCTTATAAGGTATTTTTCCAGAACAGGGTTCTAAGTATGGATGCCTGGGCAGCCAGCCTCACATTCCAATTGTCTCCTAGCAACAAGAAACGTTTGATCTGCTGGCTTGGGGTAGCAACAGAGGGGGCTGAGTTGAAATGGACTTTTCTGAGGATGGACTTAATGTTGGTTTGACTCCATGGAGACCTTGGTATGGGGCAGTGGCACCAGGGCCCTGAAGGATTCTCCTAACCAGAGGTTATGACAAAGCTCCAATGAGCATGTTTTCCATGGGGAGACGAGATTTGTTCTTATTGGTGCCTCAGGAAACCACCATATGCTGGTATTGGAAACGAGGCCTCTGAGGAGAGATGCCTGGAAACCAAAGCAATGGATCTGATTAGGGCCTAGGGGCCTGTCCGGTTCAATATTCTTCTCTGGGGACATCTGTTGTCTGAGTGGAGGTAGTTGCTCAGCTGGTTTGAGATCACCCCTGTTTGTCCTGGGCGGCCTACACTATTGGGATGGCCTCGGTGACTTTGGAGGTTTTTCCTCATTTGCAAGGTTGTGGCCAATGGAATGGGAAGAATTCCCTTGAAAGGGAAGCACAGTCCTGAGGTGTGGCTCCAGGGACCCAAGTGTGGAGCGTGTGTGGTCCAGGGCTATTTGGACAAAAGTCTGAAAACACAAACTCCACTTAGGTTGGGGGATGTAGGTATGGCAGGCCCGATCTATAGACCGTGAGGAGTCCTCTTCGGGATATGAACAAAGGGCGAATGTGAGGTGCTTGCTCATGCTTTTTTTTTTTTTTTTCTTCTGGAAATGTGTCACCGATTGCCATGGAATGTCGGGGTGTCCTCATGGGCCATCGATGAGGCTCCCTTTCTCGGGATTTGACCCGATCCTAAAAGTTTGGGGTCATTCTGTGGGAAGGGAGGAGGCCTTTCTGTTTTTTTTTTTGTTTATTTTTTGTTTTTTTTTTTTTTTTTTTTTTTTTTACCTCAGGTGGACCACCAAAAGAGGGATTCCAGAGTAGAGTCGTGGGTGGGGGCAACTGCACAACCAGACCTCTGGTTAACATTGGGACCTAAGAACATGGCAAGCCCCATATGTGGGCTCTTGGTCCAGACACTGAGAGGCCTTCCTTGAGGATAGGTCTCACACTGAGTTTCACAATGTGTTTTTGTGCCCAAGGAGCCCCTCAAGTCAGGGCGTGGGCTAACGTACCATGCTGGTTTCTCCTACACTGAACGTTGCACAGTATGGGAACCACAAGTTTTCTGGCAATGGGGAAGATGGAGTTCTAATTTCTGCAACACTTTCACTCCTGGACTGTGATTGGATTTAAGGTCTAGGTTCTGACCTGAAAACTGAGGTTGGGAAGAGATGAAGCCCTAAGGCCATGGTGTGTCTGATGTGCTCAGTGTTCAGCCAGCTGTTGAGTGTGGGTTGGGAGGTGCAGGCTCAGGCTGTGGCAGACAGGGAATTAGTGCCCAGGCTAGACTGTATCATTGGGGTGCAGTCGAGTTTTGTGCAGGATGGTACTCATTTGTGGTTACTGGGTAGCCCCAGAGGGCAACGTTTTTCTTCTGGAGGGAAGAAACAGTGCCACATAGTGGCTCCAGAATTGTCAAACTGGAAGGCTTGTGGGCCAGGATTGTGAAAAAAAAATTCTGAGAACACAAGCCAGACTTAGATTTCGGGGTGAGGGGACGGCAGGCACCCTCTGCAGAGATGATTCAAGATCCCGTACACCTGAAGACAGAGCTAGGATCAGACGTTTTCTTAGGTCGGAGTTTCTGTCCATGATGGCCCCTTCATGAAGGGGAGGGTGTCACAAGGACATGGAGGTTTTCCCACGATGGGAATTGTGAGATGCTCCAAACCACAATGATTCCTTCTGTGGGACAGTCGAGACCTGTTGGATGGCTCCAGGACATCCCATAAGGACGTTATCCAGAGCAGGGTTCTAAGGATGGATGCCTGGGCAGCCTGCCTCCCATTCCAGGTGTCTCATAGAGCCAAGGCAAGTTCGATCTGCTGGATCTAGGGGAGCAACCGAGGCGGGTGTGTTGAAATGGGTGAGTTGAGGATGGGTCATAATGTGCATTTGTGTCCGTGTAGACCTTGGAATGGGGTGCTTGATCCGGGGCCTTGAGGGATGTTCATAACCGGAGGTTTTGATGGAGCTCTAAAGAGTATGTTTCCTATGTAGAGAAGAGAATTGTTTTGATGAGTGCCTAAGGAATCTCCCATATGCTGGTATTGGAAACCAGGCCTCTGAGGAGAGATGACTGAAATCAAAAGCAATGGATCTGATTAGGGCCTCAGTGCCCGTCCAGTTCAATCTTATTCTATGGGGATATCTGTCTCTGGGTCTGAGTGGAGGTGGTTTCCTAACTTGTGAAAGATCATCCCTGTTTGTCCTGGGCAGCCAACACAATTCGGATGGCCTGGGGGAGTTTGGAGGATTCTCCTAATCTATAGGGATGTGGCCAATGGAAATGGCAGAATTCCCCTGGAGAGGGAAGCCACAGTCCTGAGGTGTGGCTCCAGGGGCCCCAGGTTGGATGGTGTGTGGGCCAGGACTGTGGGGACAGAAGTCTGAAAACACAAACTCAGCTTAGGTTTGGGGATGTATGTATGAAGGCTCGATCTACAGACCGTGAGAATTTTCCGGGCTATGAACAAAGGGCGAGTATGTGGCGCTTGCTCAGGCTTTTGTCTCTGGATTTTGTGTCAACGGTCTGCGTGGAATGTCGGGGTGTCCTCAAGGGCCATGGACAATTCTTTCTCTGGTGATTTGGCCTGATCCCAAGTGGTTGGGATCATTCTGTGGATGGGAAGAATCCTTTCTGTATTTTTTTTTTTTTTTACCTCAGGTGTTCCACCAAAGAGGGATTCCAGAGTAGAGCCCTGAGTAGGGGTGACTAGACATCTCGAACTCTGGTTGAGATTGGGGGACTAGGGGCTTGGCAAGCCCCATATGTGGGCTGTTGTTCCAGTCACTAAGAGGCTTTACATGAGGATAGGGCTCACGCTGAGGGTCACAATGTGTGCTGGTGCAAATTGTGGCCCTCAGGGATAGGTGGGGCCTCATAGTCCATGCTGCTTTATCCTACAATGAACATTGGACAACATGCCAACCACTAGGTTTCTTGCCAAGGCGAAGGAGAAGTTCTGATTCTTGCATCACGTTCACTCCTGAGCAGTGAGTGGAGATAAGGTCTAGGTTCTGAAGGTGAAAACTGAGGTTGGGTAGAGATGATGGCCTAAAGCCATTGTGGGTGTGATATGCTCTGTGTTACGGCCAGCTGTCTGGGTGTTGGACTGGAGGTCTGCCCTCAGGCTGTGTCAGACAGGGCTTTAGTGCACAGGCTAGACTGTATAATTGGGGTATGGTCGAGTGGCATGCAGGTTGTTACTCATTTGGCGTTTCTGGTTAGCCCTATAGGGCAACATTTTTCTTCTGGAGGGCAGGCAGAGTGCTGCATTGTGTCTCCAGAATTGCCAAACTGGAGGGGTGTGGCCAGGATTGTGAGGAAGAAAGTCTGAAAACACAAGCTAGCACGAGTTTTGGGGCCAAGAGCATGGCAGGCCCACTCTGCAGAGGCTGAATCGAGATCTCCTGCAGGTGAGGTCAGGGCGATTATCAGATGTTGCCTCAAGCTGGAGTTTGTGTCCATGACGGCCCCTTCCTGAAGGGGGTGGGGGCGTCATGAGTCCAGGGAGGTTTCCCTACGCTGGGAGTTGTGAGCTGCTCCAACCTTCAAAGTTTCCTTCTTCAGGACAGTCGAGTACTATTGGATGGTTCCAGGATGCCCCATACAGAAAGACTCGAGAGCAGGGCCCTAAGCATGGATGCCGAGAAACGCCAACTCACCTTCCCATTGCCTGGTCGAGACAAGGCACGCTCAATCTGCGGGCTCTTGGGTGAGCTACCCAGAAGGCTGAGTTTAAATGGACTCTCCTGAGGATGAGTCATAATGTGGGTTGGTGGCCATGGAGACCTTGGAATGTGGCAGTAGCTAAGGGACTCTGCAGGATTCTCCAACCCGAAGGGCTTGACACAACTCCAACAAGGAAGCTTCCCATGTGGAGATGAGAGGTCTTCTGTCTGGTGCCTCAGGAAAGCCCCGTATGCTGGTCTTCGAACCCAGGCCTCTGAGGAGTGATACCTGGACACCAAAGCAAGAGTTCATAATAGGGCCTAGGGGCCTGTCTGGTTCAATCTTCTGTCTCTGCGGATATCTGTCTGTGTGTCTGCATGGAGGTAGTAGTTGCTCAGCTTGTGTCATAATGCCCCTCTTTGTCCAGTGCGAATTGAGGTAGTGGGATGTCCTTGGGGACCTTGAGGTTTCTACTATTTTGTCGAGTTGTGGCCAATGGAATGGGCAGTTCTTAGGAGAGAGCAGGCACTGTTCTGTGGTGTGGCTCCAGAGACCCCAGCCTGGAGGCTGTGTGGGCCATGGCTGTGCAAACAGACATCCAAAAACCCTAACTCAGCTCAGGTTTGGGGCCGAGGTTACGGCAGGCCTGATCTACAGTCCATGAGGGGAGCTCCTCTGGATATGAAAGAAGGGTGAGAGGGAGGCAGTCGCTCAGGCTTTTGTCTCTGGATGTTTTGTCCACAATGGCCGTTTAATGTAGGAGTTGCCTCATGGGTCGTAGAAGTCTCCCTCTCTGGTAGTTTGTCCAGCCCCCAAGAGTTTGGGGTCATTCTGTGGGAAGGGAAGTGTCCTGTTTTCTGCTTCATGTGTCCCCCCAGTAGAGGGATTCTAGAGCATAGCAGTGGGTACTGACAACTGGAATACTCGCCCTCTGGTTAAGCCTGGGGGCCTATGGATATGACAAGCCCCATATGCAGGATCTTCTTCCAGCCACTGTGAGGCGTTACTTTAATACGGGACTCACGCTGCAGGTCACAATGCATGTCTGTGCCCTAGGCGGCCCTCAAGCACTTGCGTGGACTTTCGGACAATGCAGGTTTTCCCAAATTGAACGTTGGACAACATGCCAACCACAAGGTTTCTGGCCATGGGGAAGGAGGAATTCTAATTTCTGCATCACGTTCACCCCTGGGCAGTGATTGGAGATAAGGTCTAGGTTCTGAAGCCTGAAAACCGAGGTTGGGAAGAGATGACGAACTACAGCCATAGCGGGTCCTATGTGTCCAGGTTGGGGCCAGATGTCTGGGTGTCGTTTGGGATGTCTTGTCTCAGGCTGTGCCAGACAGGGCATTCGTATACAGGGTGGGCTGTATAATTGCTTTACAATCGAGTGGCATGCATTAGAAAATCATTTGGGGTTTCTTATTAGCAGCATAGGGCAAAGTTTTTCTTCTGGAGGGCAGGCAGAGTGCTGCATTGTGGCTTCGGAAATCCCAAACTGGAGGGCTTGTGGGCCAGGAGAGTGAGGACGGAAGTCTGAGAACACAAGCTCGGCTTAGTTTTCGGGGCAAGGACATGGCAGGCACACTCTGCAGAGCTGAATTGAGATCTCATGCGTCTGAAGTCAGGTCGAGGTTCAGACTTTGGCTCAGGTTTGAGTTTCTGTCCATTTGGCCCCTTCAGGAAGGGGGGGCATTAGGAGGCCATGGGGGTTTTCCCACTATTGGAGTTGTGAGATGCTCCAAACCGCAAGGATTCCTTCTGTGGGACAATTAAGATTTGTTGGATGGCTCCAGGACGTCTTATAAGGTATTTTTCCAGAACAGGGTTCTAAGTATGGATGCCTGGGCAGCCAGCCTCACATTCCAATTGTCTCCTAGCAACAAGAAACGTTTGATCTGCTGGCTTGGGGTAGCAACAGAGGGGGCTGAGTTGAAATGGACTTTTCTGAGGATGGACTTAATGTTGGTTTGACTCCATGGAGACCTTGGTATGGGGCAGTGGCACCAGGGCCCTGAAGGATTCTCCTAACCAGAGGTTATGACAAAGCTCCAATGAGCAAGTTTTCCATGGGGAGACGAGATTTGTTCTTATTGGTGCCTCAGGAAACCACCATATGCTGGTATTGGAAACGAGGCCTCTGAGGAGAGATGCCTGGAAACCAAAGCAATGGATCTGATTAGGGCCTAGGGGCCTGTCCGGTTCAATATTCTTCTCTGGGGACATCTGTTGTCTGAGTGGAGGTAGTTGCTCAGCTGGTTTGAGATCACCCCTGTTTGTCCTGGGCGGCCTACACTATTGGGATGGCCTCGGTGACTTTGGAGGTTTTTCCTCATTTGCAAGGTTGTGGCCAATGGAATGGGAAGAATTCCCTTGAAAGGGAAGCACAGTCCTGAGGTGTGGCTCCAGGGACCCAAGTGTGGAGCGTGTGTGGTCCAGGGCTATTTGGACAAAAGTCTGAAAACACAAACTCCACTTAGGTTGGGGGATGTAGGTATGGCAGGCCCAATCTATAGACCGTGAGGAGTCCTCTTCGGGATATGAACAAAGGGCGAATGTGAGGTGCTTGCTCATGCTTTTGTTTTTTTTTTTCTTCTGGAAATGTGTCACCGATTGCCATGGAATGTCGGGGTGTCCTCATGGGCCATCGATGAGGCTCCCTTTCTGGGGATTTGACCCGATCCTAAAAGTTTGGGGTCATTC